>NC_136274.1:56957681-57110196 GCF_964187855.1 Myxine glutinosa | reverse complement strand
CTTGTGGTAGTGTTGAAAAACCACTTTTCGCACTTGTGTTAGTGTTGAAAAACCACTTTTCGCACTTGTGTTGGTGCAGGAAACCACTTTTGCACTTGTATTAGTGTGGAAAAACCACTTTTCGCACTTGTGTTAGTGTTGAAAAACCACTTTTCGCACTTGTGTTGGTGCAGGAAACCACTTTTGCACTTGTATTAGTGTGGAAAAACCACTTTTCGCACTTGTGTTAGTGTTGAAAAACCACTTTTCTCACCTGTGTTGGTGCAGGAAACCACTTTTGCACTTGTGTTAGTGTTGAAAAACCACTTTTCGCACTTGTGTTAGTGTTGAAAAACCACTTTTCGCACTTGTGTTGGTGCAGGAAACCACTTTTGCACTTGTGTTAGTGTTGAAAAACCACTTTTCGCACTTGTGTTAGTGTTGAAAAACCACTTTTTGCACTTGTGTTGGTGCAGGAAACCACTTTTGCACTTGTATGAGTGTGGAAAAAACACTTTTTGCACTTGTGATAGTGTTGAAAAACCACTTTTCGCACTTGTGTTAGTGTTGAAAAACCACTTTTCGCACTTGTGTTAGTGTTGAAAAAACACTTTTCGCACTTGTGTTAGTGTTGAAAAACCACTTTTTGCACTTGTGTTAGTGTTGAAAAACCACTTTTCGCACTTGTGTTGGTGCAGGAAACCACTTTTGCACTTGTATTAGTGTGGAAAACCACTTTTCGCACTTGTGTTAGTGTTGAAAAACCACTTTTCGCACTTGTGTTAGTGTTGAAAAACCACTTTTCGCACTTGTGTTAGTGTTGAAAAACCACTTTTTGCACTTGTGTTAGTGTTGAAAAACCACTTTTCGCACTTGTGTTGGTGCAGGAAACCACTTTTGCACTTGTATTAGTGTGGAAAAAACACATTTTGCACTTGTGGTAGTGTTGAAAAACCACTTTTCGCACTTGTGTTAGTGTTGAAAAACCACTTTTCGCACTTGTGTTGGTGCAGGAAACCACTTTTGCACTTGTATTAGTGTGGAAAAACCACTTTTCGCACTTGTGTTAGTGTTGAAAAACCACTTTTCGCACTTGTGTTGGTGCAGGAAACCACTTTTGCACTTGTATTAGTGTGGAAAAACCACTTTTCGCACTTGTGTTAGTGTTGAAAAACCACTTTTCTCACTTGTGTTGGTGCAGGAAACCACTTTTGCACTTGTGTTAGTGTTGAAAAACCACTTTTCGCACTTGTGTTAGTGTTGAAAAACCACTTTTCGCACTTGTGTTGGTGCAGGAAACCACTTTTGCACTTGTGTTAGTGTTGAAAAACCACTTTTCGCACTTGTGTTAGTGTTGAAAAACCACTTTTTGCACTTGTGTTGGTGCAGGAAACCACTTTTGCACTTGTATGAGTGTGGAAAAAACACTTTTTGCACTTGTGATAGTGTTGAAAAACCACTTTTCGCACTTGTGTTAGTGTTGAAAAACCACTTTTCGCACTTGTGTTAGTGTTGAAAAAACACTTTTCGCACTTGTGTTAGTGTTGAAAAACCACTTTTTGCACTTGTGTTAGTATTGAAAAACCACTTTTCGCACTTGTGTTGGTGCAGGAAACCACTTTTGCACTTGTATTAGTGTGGAAAAACCACTTTTCGCACTTGTGTTAGTGTTGAAAAACCACTTTTCGCACTTGTGTTAGTGTTGAAAAACCACTTTTCGCACTTGGGTTAGTGTTGAAAAACCACTTTTCGCACTTGTGTTGGTGCAGGAAACCACTTTTGCACTTGTATTAGTGTGGAAAAAACACTTTTCGCACTTGTGTTAGTGTTGAAAAACCACTTTTCGCACTTGTGTTAGTGTTGAAAAACCACTTTTCGCACGTTTGTTAGTGTTGAAAAACCACTTTTCGCACTTGTGTTAGTGTTGAAAAACCACTTTTCGCACTCGTGTTAGTGTTGAAAAACCACTTTTCGCACTTGTGTTGGTGCAGGAAACCACTTTTGCACTTGTATTAGTGTGGAAAAAACACTTTTTGCACTTGTGATAATGTTGAAAAACCACTTTTCGCACTTGTGTTAGTGTTGAAAAACCACTTTTCGCACCTGTGTTAGTGTTGAAAAACCACTTTTCGCACTTGTGTTGGTGCAGGAAACCACTTTTGCACTTGTATTAGTGTGGAAAAAACACTTTTTGCACTTGTGATAGTGTTGAAAAACCACTTTTCGCACTTGTGTTAGTGTTAAAAAACCACTTTTCGCACTTGTGTTAGTGTTGAAAAACCACTTTTCGCACTTGTGTTGGTGCAGGAAACCACTTTTGCACTTGTATTAGTGTGGCAAAACCACTTTTCGCACTTGTGTTAGTGTTGAAAAACCACTTTTCGCACTTGTGTTAGTGTTGAAAAACCACTTTTCGCACTTGTGTTAGTTTTGAAAAACCACTTTTCGCACTTGTATTGGTGCAGGAAACCACTTTTGCACTTGTATTAGTGTGGAAAAACCACTTTTCGCACTTGTGTTAGTGTTGAAAAACCACTTTTCGCACTTGTGTTAGTGTTGAAAAACCACTTTTCGCACTTGTGTTAGTGTTTAAAAACCACTTTTCGCAATTGTGTTGGTGCAGGAAACCACTTTTGCACTTGTATTAGTGTGGAAAAAACACATTTTGCACTTGTGATAGTGTTGAAAAACCACTTTTCGCACTTGTGTTAGTGTTGAAAAACCACTTTTCGCACTTGTGTTGGTGCAGGAAACCACTTTTCGCACTTGTGTTACTGTTGAAAAACTACTTTTCGCACTTGAGTTAGTGTTGAAAAACCACTTTTCGCACTTGTGTTAGTGTTGAAAAACCACTTTTCGCACTTGTGTTGGTGCAGGAAACCACTTTTGCACTTGTATTAGTGGGAAAAAACACTTTTTACACTTGTGATAGTGTTGAAAAACAACTTTTCGCACTTGTGCTAGTGTTGAAAAACCACTTTTCGCACTTGTGTTAGTGTTGAAAAACCACTTTTCGCACTTGTGTTGGTGCAGGAAACCACTTTTGCACTTGTGTTAGAGTGGAAAAAACACTTTTCGCACTTGTGATAGTGTTGAAAAACCACTTTTCGCACTTGTGTTAGTGTTGAAAAACCACTTTTCGCACTTGTGTTGGGACAGGAAACCACTTTTGCACTTGTATTAGTGTGGAAAAAACACTTTTTGCACTTGTGATAGTGTTGAAAAACCACTTTTCGCACTTGTGTTAGTTTTGAAAAACCACTTTTCGCACTTGTGTTAGTGTTGAAAAACCACTTTTCGCACTTGTGTTGGTGCAGGAAACCACTATTGCACTTGTATTAATGTGGAAAAAACACTTTTTGCACTTGTGATAGTGTTGAAAAACAACTTTTCGCACTTGTGTTAGTGTTGAAAAACCACTTTTCGCACTTGTGTTAGTGTTGAAAAACCACTTTTCGCACCTGTGTTGGTGCAGGAAACCACTTTTGCACTTGTATTAGTGTGGAAAAACCACTTTTCGCACTTGTGTTGGTGCAGAAAACCACTTTTGCACTTGTGTTAGTGTGGAAAAAACACTTTTCGCACTTGTGTTAGTGTTGAAAAACCACTTTTCGCACTTGTGTTAGTGTTGAAAAACCACTTTTCGCACTTGTGTTAGTGTTGAAAAACCACTTTTCGCACTTGTGTTGGTGCAGGAAACCACTTTTGCACTTGTGTTAGAGAGGAAAAAACACTTTTCGCACTTGTGTTAGTGTTGAAAAACCACTTTTCGCACTTGTGTTAGTGTTGAAAAACCACTTTTCGCCCTTGTGTTGGTGCAGGAAACCACTATTGCACTTGTATTAATGTGGAAAAAACACTTTTTGCACTTGTGATAGTGTTGAAAAACCACTTTTCGCACTTGTGTTAGTGTTGAAAAACCACTTTTCGCAATTGTGTTAGTGTTGAAAAACCACTTTTCGCACTTGTGTTGGTGCAGGAAACCACTTTTGCACTTGTATTAGAGTGGAAAAAACACTTTTTGCACTTGTGTTAGTGTTGAAAACACTTTTTTGCACTTGTGTTAGTGTTGAAAAACCACTTTTCACACTTGTGTTAGTGTTGAAAAACCACTTTTCGCACCTGTGTTAGTGTTGAAAAACCACTTTTCGCACTTGTGTTGGTGCAGGAAACCACTTTTGCACATGTATTAGTGTGGAAAAAACACTTTTTGCACTTGTGATAGTGTTGAAAAACCACTTTTCGCACTTGTGTTAGTGTTAAAAAACCACTTTTCGCACTTGTGTTAGTGTTGAAAAACCACTTTTCGCACTTGTGTTGGTGCAGGAAACCACTTTTGCACTTGTATTAGTGTGGCAAAACCACTTTTCGCACTTGTGTTAGTGTTGAAAAACCACTTTTCGCACTTGTGTTAGTGTTGAAAAACCACTTTTCGCACTTGTGTTAGTTTTGAAAAACCACTTTTCGCACTTGTATTGGTGCAGGAAACCACTTTTGCACTTGTATTAGTGTGGAAAAACCACTTTTCGCACTTGTGTTAGTGTTGAAAAACCACTTTTCGCACTTGTGTTAGTGTTGAAAAACCACTTTTCGCACTTGTGTTAGTGTTTAAAAACCACTTTTCGCTCTTGTGTTGGTGCAGGAAACCACTTTTGCACTTGTATTAGTGTGGAAAAAACACATTTTGCACTTGTGATAGTGTTGAAAAACCACTTTTCGCACTTGTGTTAGTGTTGAAAAACCACTTTTCGCACTTGTGTTGGTGCAGGAAACCACTTTTGCACTTGTATTAGTGTGGAAAAACTACTTTTCGCACTTGTGTTAGTGTTGAAAACCACTTTTCTCACTTGTGTTGGTGCAGGAAACCACCTTTCACTTGTGTTACTGTTGAAAAACTACTTTTCGCACTTGAGTTAGTGTTGAAAAACCACTTTTCGCACTTGTGTTAGTGTTGAAAAACCACTTTTCGCACTTGTGTTAGTTTTGAAAAACCACTTTTCGCACTTGTGTTGGTGCAGGAAACCACTTTTGCACTTGTATTAGTGTGGAAAACCACTTTTCGCACTTGTGTTAGTGTTGAAAAACCACTTTTCGCACTTGTGTTAGTGTTGAAAAAACACTTTTCGCACTTGTGTTAGTGTTGAAAAACCACTTTTCGCACTTGTGTTGGTGCAGGAAACCACTTTTGCACTTGTATTAGTGTGGAAAAAACACATTTTGCACTTGTGATAGTGTTGAAAAACCACTTTTCGCACTTGTGTTAGTGTTGAAAAACCACTTTTCGCACTTGTGTTGGTGCAGGAAACCACTTTTGCACTTGTATTAGTGTGGAAAAACCACTTTTTGCACTTGTGTTAGTGTTGAAAAACCACTTTTCTCACTTGTGTTGGTGCAGGAAACCACTTTTGCACTTGTGTTAGTGTTGAAAAACCACTTTTCGCACTTGTGTTAGTGTTGAAAAACCACTTTTCGCACTTGTGTTGGTGCAGGAAACCACTTTTGCACTTGTGTTCGTGTTGAAAAACCACTTTTCGCACTTGTGTTAGTGTTGAAAAACCACTTTTTGCACTTGTTTTGGTGCAGGAAACCACTTTTGCACTTGTATGAGTGTGGAAAAAACACTTTTTTCACTTGTGATAGTGTTGAAAAACCACTTTTCGCACTTGTGTTAGTGTTGAAAAACCACTTTTCGCACTTGTGTTAGTGTTGAAAAAACACTTTTCGCACTTGTGTTAGTGTTGAAAAACCACTTTTCGCACTTGTGTTAGTGTTGAAAAACCACTTTTCGCACTTGTGTTAGTGTTGAAAAACCACTTTTCGCACATGTGTTAGTGTTGAAAAACCACTTTTCGCACTTGTGTTAGTGTTGAAAAACCACTTTTCGCACTCGTGTTAGTGTTGAAAAACCACTTTTCGCACTTGTGTTGGTGCAGGAAACCACTTTTGCACTTGTATTAGTGTGGAAAAAACACTTTTTGCACTTGTGATAGTGTTGAAAAACCACTTTTCGTACTTGTGTTGGTGCAGGAAACCACTTTTCGCACTTGTGTTAGTGTTGAAAAACCACTTTTCGCACTTGTGTTGGTGCAGGAAACCACTTTTGCACTTGTATTAGTGTGGAAAAACCACTTTTCGCACTTGTGTTAGTGTTGAAAAACCACTTTTCGCACTTGTGCTAGTGTTGAAAAACCACTTTTCGCACTTGTGTTAGTTTTGAAAAACCACTTTTCGCACTTGTGTTGGTGCAGGAAACCACTTTTGCACTTGTATTAGTGTGGAAAAACCACTTTTCGCACTTGTGTTAGTG
Source organism: Myxine glutinosa (assembly GCF_964187855.1). Classification (NCBI taxonomy): domain Eukaryota; kingdom Metazoa; phylum Chordata; class Myxini; order Myxiniformes; family Myxinidae; genus Myxine; species Myxine glutinosa. The sequence continues at coordinate 57,103,910 of NC_136274.1, read as the reverse complement.
TTGAAAAACCACTTTTCACACTTGTGTTAGTGTTGAAAAACCACTTTTCGCACTTGTGTTAGTGTTGAAAAACCACTTTTCGCACTTGTGTTGGTGCAGGAAACCACTTTTGCACTTGTATTAGTGTGGAAAAAACACATTTTGCACTTGTGATAGTGTTGAAAAACCACTTTTCGCACTTGTGTTAGTGTTGAAAAACCACTTTTCGCACTTGTGTTGGTGCAGGAAACCACTTTTGCACTTGTATTAGGGTGGAAAAACCACTTTTGGCACTTGTGTTAGTGTTGAAAAACCACTTTTCTCACTTGTGTTGGTGCAGGAAACCACTTTTGCACTTGTGTTAGTTTGAAAAACCACTTTTCGCACTTGTGTTAGTGTTGAAAAACAACTTTTCGCACTTGTGTTGGTGCAGGAAACCACTTTTGCACTTGTGTTAGTGTTGAAAAACCACTTTTCGCACTTGTGTTAGTGTTGAAAAACCACTTTTTGCACTTGTGTTGGTGCAGGAAACCACTTTTGCACTTGTATGAGTGTGGAAAAAACACTTTTTGCACTTGTGATAGTGTTGAAAAACCACTTTTCGCACTTGTGTTAGTGTTGAAAAACCACTTTTCGCACTTGTGTTAGTGTTGAAAAACCACTTTTAGCACTTGTGTTAGTGTTGAAAAACCACTTTTCGCACCTGTGTTGGTGCAGGAAACCACTTTTGCACTTGTATTAGTGTGGAAAAACCACTTTTCGCACTTGTGTTGGTGCAGAAAACCACTTTTGCACTTGTGTTAGTGTGGAAAAAACACTTTTCGCACTTGTGTTAGTGTTGAAAAACCACTTTTCGCACTTGTGTTAGTGTTGAAAAACCACTTTTCGCACTTGTGTTAGTGTTGAAAAACCACTTTTCGCACTTGTGTTGGTGCAGGAAACCACTTTTGCACTTGTGTTAGAGAGGAAAAAACACTTTTCGCACTTGTGTTAGTGTTGAAAAACCACTTTTCGCACTTGTGTTAGTGTTGAAAAACCACTTTTCGCCCTTGTGTTGGTGCAGGAAACCACTATTGCACTTGTATTAATGTGGAAAAAACACTTTTTGCACTTGTGATAGTGTTGAAAAACCACTTTTCGCAGTTGTGTTAGTGTTGAAAAACCACTTTTCGCAATTGTGTTAGTGTTGAAAAACCACTTTTCGCACTTGTGTTGGTGCAGGAAACCACTTTTGCACTTGTATTAGAGTGGAAAAAACACTTTTTGCACTTGTGTTAGTGTTGAAAAACCACTTTTTTGCACTTGTGTTAGTGTTGAAAAACCACTTTTCACACTTGTGTTAGTGTTGAAAAACCACTTTTCGCACCTGTGTTAGTGTTGAAAAACCACTTTTCGCACTTGTGTTGGTGCAGGAAACCACTTTTGCACATGTATTAGTGTGGAAAAAACACTTTTTGCACTTGTGATAGTGTTGAAAAACCACTTTTCGCACTTGTGTTAGTGTTAAAAAACCACTTTTCGCACTTGTGTTAGTGTTGAAAAACCACTTTTCGCACTTGTGTTGGTGCAGGAAACCACTTTTGCACTTGTATTAGTGTGGCAAAACCACTTTTCGCACTTGTGTTAGTGTTGAAAAACCACTTTTCGCACTTGTGTTAGTGTTGAAAAACCACTTTTCGCACTTGTGTTAGTTTTGAAAAACCACTTTTCGCACTTGTATTGGTGCAGGAAACCACTTTTGCACTTGTATTAGTGTGGAAAAACCACTTTTCGCACTTGTGTTAGTGTTGAAAAACCACTTTTCGCACTTGTGTTAGTGTTGAAAAACCACTTTTCGCACTTGTGTTAGTGTTTAAAAACCACTTTTCGCTCTTGTGTTGGTGCAGGAAACCACTTTTGCACTTGTATTAGTGTGGAAAAAACACATTTTGCACTTGTGATAGTGTTGAAAAACCACTTTTCGCACTTGTGTTAGTGTTGAAAAACCACTTTTCGCACTTGTGTTGGTGCAGGAAACCACTTTTGCACTTGTATTAGTGTGGAAAAACTACTTTTCGCACTTGTGTTAGTGTTGAAAACCACTTTTCTCACTTGTGTTGGTGCAGGAAACCACCTTTCACTTGTGTTACTGTTGAAAAACTACTTTTCGCACTTGAGTTAGTGTTGAAAAACCACTTTTCGCACTTGTGTTAGTGTTGAAAAACCACTTTTCGCACTTGTGTTAGTTTTGAAAAACCACTTTTCGCACTTGTGTTGGTGCAGGAAACCACTTTTGCACTTGTGTTAGAGAGGAAAAAACACTTTTCGCACTTGTGTTAGTGTTGAAAAACCACTTTTCGCACTTGTGTTAGTGTTGAAAAACCACTTTTCGCCCTTGTGTTGGTGCAGGAAACCACTATTGCACTTGTATTAATGTGGAAAAAACACTTTTTGCACTTGTGATAGTGTTGAAAAACCACTTTTCGCACTTGTGTTAGTGTTGAAAAACCACTTTTCGCAATTGTGTTAGTGTTGAAAAACCACTTTTCGCACTTGTGTTGGTGCAGGAAACCACTTTTGCACTTGTATTAGAGTGGAAAAAACACTTTTTTCACTTGTGATAGTGTTGAAAAACCACTTTTCGCACTTGTGTTAGTGTTGAAAAACCACTTTTCGCACTTGTGTTAGTGTTGAAAAAACACTTTTCGCACTTGTGTTAGTGTTGAAAAACCACTTTTCGCACTTGTGTTAGTGTTGAAAAACCACTTTTCGCACTTGTGTTAGTGTTGAAAAACCACTTTTCGCACATGTGTTAGTGTTGAAAAACCACTTTTCGCACTTGTGTTAGTGTTGAAAAACCACTTTTCGCACTCGTGTTAGTGTTGAAAAACCACTTTTCGCACTTGTGTTGGTGCAGGAAACCACTTTTGCACTTGTATTAGTGTGGAAAAAACACTTTTTGCACTTGTGATAGTGTTGAAAAACCACTTTTCGTACTTGTGTTGGTGCAGGAAACCACTTTTCGCACTTGTGTTAGTGTTGAAAAACCACTTTTCGCACTTGTGTTGGTGCAGGAAACCACTTTTGCACTTGTATTAGTGTGGAAAAACCACTTTTCGCACTTGTGTTAGTGTTGAAAAACCACTTTTCGCACTTGTGCTAGTGTTGAAAAACCACTTTTCGCACTTGTGTTAGTTTTGAAAAACCACTTTTCGCACTTGTGTTGGTGCAGGAAACCACTTTTGCACTTGTATTAGTGTGGAAAAACCACTTTTCGCACTTGTGTTAGTGTTGAAAAACCACTTTTCACACTTGTGTTAGTGTTGAAAAACCACTTTTCGCACTTGTGTTAGTGTTGAAAAACCACTTTTCGCACTTGTGTTGGTGCAGGAAACCACTTTTGCACTTGTATTAGTGTGGAAAAAACACATTTTGCACTTGTGATAGTGTTGAAAAACCACTTTTCGCACTTGTGTTAGTGTTGAAAAACCACTTTTCGCACTTGTGTTGGTGCAGGAAACCACTTTTGCACTTGTATTAGGGTGGAAAAACCACTTTTGGCACTTGTGTTAGTGTTGAAAAACCACTTTTCTCACTTGTGTTGGTGCAGGAAACCACTTTTGCACTTGCGTTAGTTTGAAAAACCACTTTTCGCACTTGTGTTAGTGTTGAAAAACAACTTTTCGCACTTGTGTTGGTGCAGGAAACCACTTTTGCACTTGTGTTAGTGTTGAAAAACCACTTTTCGCACTTGTGTTAGTGTTGAAAAACCACTTTTTGCACTTGTGTTGGTGCAGGAAACCACTTTTGCACTTGTATGAGTGTGGAAAAAACACTTTTTGCACTTGTGATAGTGTTGAAAAACCACTTTTCGCACTTGTGTTAGTGTTGAAAAACCACTTTTCGCACTTGTGTTAGTGTTGAAAAACCACTTTTAGCACTTGTATTAGTGTGGAAAAACCACTTTTCGCACTTGTGTTGGTGCAGAAAACCACTTTTGCACTTGTGTTAGTGTGGAAAAAACACTTTTCGCACTTGTGTTAGTGTTGAAAAACCACTTTTCGCACTTGTGTTAGTGTTGAAAAACCACTTTTCGCACTTGTGTTAGTGTTGAAAAACCACTTTTCGCACTTGTGTTGGTGCAGGAAACCACTTTTGCACTTGTGTTAGAGAGGAAAAAACACTTTTCGCACTTGTGTTAGTGTTGAAAAACCACTTTTCGCACTTGTGTTAGTGTTGAAAAACCACTTTTCGCCCTTGTGTTGGTGCAGGAAACCACTATTGCACTTGTATTAATGTGGAAAAAACACTTTTTGCACTTGTGATAGTGTTGAAAAACCACTTTTCGCACTTGTGTTAGTGTTGAAAAACCACTTTTCGCAATTGTGTTAGTGTTGAAAAACCACTTTTCGCACTTGTGTTGGTGCAGGAAACCACTTTTGCACTTGTATTAGAGTGGAAAAAACACTTTTTGCACTTGTGTTAGTGTTGAAAAACCACTTTTTTGCACTTGTGTTAGTGTTGAAAAACCACTTTTCACACTTGTGTTAGTGTTGAAAAACCACTTTTCGCACCTGTGTTAGTGTTGAAAAACCACTTTTCGCACTTGTGTTGGTGCAGGAAACCACTTTTGCACATGTATTAGTGTGGAAAAAACACTTTTTGCACTTGTGATAGTGTTGAAAAACCACTTTTCGCACTTGTGTTAGTGTTAAAAAACCACTTTTCGCACTTGTGTTAGTGTTGAAAAACCACTTTTCGCACTTGTGTTGGTGCAGGAAACCACTTTTGCACTTGTATTAGTGTGGCAAAACCACTTTTCGCACTTGTGTTAGTGTTGAAAAACCACTTTTCGCACTTGTGTTAGTGTTGAAAAACCACTTTTCGCACTTGTGTTAGTTTTGAAAAACCACTTTTCGCACTTGTATTGGTGCAGGAAACCACTTTTGCACTTGTATTAGTGTGGAAAAACCACTTTTCGCACTTGTGTTAGTGTTGAAAAACCACTTTTCGCACTTGTGTTAGTGTTGAAAAACCACTTTTCGCACTTGTGTTAGTGTTTAAAAACCACTTTTCGCTCTTGTGTTGGTGCAGGAAACCACTTTTGCACTTGTATTAGTGTGGAAAAAACACATTTTGCACTTGTGATAGTGTTGAAAAACCACTTTTCGCACTTGTGTTAGTGTTGAAAAACCACTTTTCGCACTTGTGTTGGTGCAGGAAACCACTTTTGCACTTGTATTAGTGTGGAAAAACTACTTTTCGCACTTGTGTTAGTGTTGAAAACCACTTTTCTCACTTGTGTTGGTGCAGGAAACCACCTTTCACTTGTGTTACTGTTGAAAAACTACTTTTCGCACTTGAGTTAGTGTTGAAAAACCACTTTTCGCACTTGTGTTAGTGTTGAAAAACCACTTTTCGCACTTGTGTTAGTTTTGAAAAACCACTTTTCGCACTTGTGTTGGTGCAGGAAACCACTTTTGCACTTGTGTTAGAGAGGAAAAAACACTTTTCGCACTTGTGTTAGTGTTGAAAAACCACTTTTCGCACTTGTGTTAGTGTTGAAAAACCACTTTTCGCCCTTGTGTTGGTGCAGGAAACCACTATTGCACTTGTATTAATGTGGAAAAAACACTTTTTGCACTTGTGATAGTGTTGAAAAACCACTTTTCGCACTTGTGTTAGTGTTGAAAAACCACTTTTCGCAATTGTGTTAGTGTTGAAAAACCACTTTTCGCACTTGTGTTGGTGCAGGAAACCACTTTTGCACTTGTATTAGAGTGGAAAAAACACTTTTTGCACTTGTGTTAGTGTTGAAAAACCACTTTTTTGCACTTGTGTTAGTGTTGAAAAACCACTTTTCACACTTGTGTTAGTGTTGAAAAACCACTTTTCGCACCTGTGTTAGTGTTGAAAAACCACTTTTCGCACTTGTGTTGGTGCAGGAAACCACTTTTGCACATGTATTAGTGTGGAAAAAACACTTTTTGCACTTGTGATAGTGTTGAAAAACCACTTTTCGCACTTGTGTTAGTGTTAAAAAACCACTTTTCGCACTTGTGTTAGTGTTGAAAAACCACTTTTCGCACTTGTGTTGGTGCAGGAAACCACTTTTGCACTTGTATTAGTGTGGCAAAACCACTTTTCGCACTTGTGTTAGTGTTGAAAAACCACTTTTCGCACTTGTGTTAGTGTTGAAAAACCACTTTTCGCACTTGTGTTAGTTTTGAAAAACCACTTTTCGCACTTGTATTGGTGCAGGAAACCACTTTTGCACTTGTATTAGTGTGGAAAAACCACTTTTCGCACTTGTGTTAGTGTTGAAAAACCACTTTTCGCACTTGTGTTAGTGTTGAAAAACCACTTTTCGCACTTGTGTTAGTGTTTAAAAACCACTTTTCGCTCTTGTGTTGGTGCAGGAAACCACTTTTGCACTTGTATTAGTGTGGAAAAAACACATTTTGCACTTGTGATAGTGTTGAAAAACCACTTTTCGCACTTGTGTTAGTGTTGAAAAACCACTTTTCGCACTTGTGTTGGTGCAGGAAACCACTTTTGCACTTGTATTAGTGTGGAAAAACTACTTTTCGCACTTGTGTTAGTGTTGAAAACCACTTTTCTCACTTGTGTTGGTGCAGGAAACCACCTTTCACTTGTGTTACTGTTGAAAAACTACTTTTCGCACTTGAGTTAGTGTTGAAAAACCACTTTTCGCACTTGTGTTAGTGTTGAAAAACCACTTTTCGCACTTGTGTTAGTTTTGAAAAACCACTTTTCGCACTTGTGTTGGTGCAGGAAACCACTTTTGCACTTGTATTAGTGTGGAAAAACCACTTTTCGCACTTGTGTTAGTGTTGAAAAACCACTTTTCGCACTTGTGTTAGTGTTGAAAAAACACTTTTCGCACTTGTGTTAGTGTTGAAAAACCACTTTTCGCACTTGTGTTGGTGCAGGAAACCACTTTTGCACTTGTATTAGTGTGGAAAAAACACATTTTGCACTTGTGATAGTGTTGAAAAACCACTTTTCGCACTTGTGTTAGTGTTGAAAAACCACTTTTCGCACTTGTGTTGGTGCAGGAAACCACTTTTGCACTTGTATTAGTGTGGAAAAACCACTTTTTGCACTTGTGTTAGTGTTGAAAAACCACTTTTCTCACTTGTGTTGGTGCAGGAAACCACTTTTGCACTTGTGTTAGTGTTGAAAAACCACTTTTCGCACTTGTGTTAGTGTTGAAAAACCACTTTTCGCACTTGTGTTGGTGCAGGAAACCACTTTTGCACTTGTGTTCGTGTTGAAAAACCACTTTTCGCACTTGTGTTAGTGTTGAAAAACCACTTTTTGCACTTGTTTTGGTGCAGGAAACCACTTTTGCACTTGTATGAGTGTGGAAAAAACACTTTTTGCACTTGTGATAGTGTTGAAAAACCACTTTTCGCACTTGTGTTAGTGTTGAAAAACCACTTTTCGCACTTGTGTTAGTGTTGAAAAAACACTTTTCGCACTTGTGTTAGTGTTGAAAAACCACTTTTCGCACTTGTGTTAGTGTTGAAAAACCACTTTTCGCACTTGTGTTAGTGTTGAAAAACCACTTTTCGCACATGTGTTAGTGTTGAAAAACCACTTTTCGCACTTGTGTTAGTGTTGAAAAACCACTTTTCGCACTCGTGTTAGTGTTGAAAAACCACTTTTCGCACTTGTGTTGGTGCAGGAAACCACTTTTGCACTTGTATTAGTGTGGAAAAAACACTTTTTGCACTTGTGATAGTGTTGAAAAACCACTTTTCGTACTTGTGTTGGTGCAGGAAACCACTTTTCGCACTTGTGTTAGTGTTGAAAAACCACTTTTCGCACTTGTGTTGGTGCAGGAAACCACTTTTGCACTTGTATTAGTGTGGAAAAACCACTTTTCGCACTTGTGTTAGTGTTGAAAAACCACTTTTCGCACTTGTGCTAGTGTTGAAAAACCACTTTTCGCACTTGTGTTAGTTTTGAAAAACCACTTTTCGCACTTGTGTTGGTGCAGGAAACCACTTTTGCACTTGTATTAGTGTGGAAAAACCACTTTTCGCACTTGTGTTAGTGTTGAAAAACCACTTTTCACACTTGTGTTAGTGTTGAAAAACCACTTTTCGCACTTGTGTTAGTGTTGAAAAACCACTTTTCGCACTTGTGTTGGTGCAGGAAACCACTTTTGCACTTGTATTAGTGTGGAAAAAACACATTTTGCACTTGTGATAGTGTTGAAAAACCACTTTTCGCACTTGTGTTAGTGTTGAAAAACCACTTTTCGCACTTGTGTTGGTGCAGGAAACCACTTTTGCACTTGTATTAGGGTGGAAAAACCACTTTTGGCACTTGTGTTAGTGTTGAAAAACCACTTTTCTCACTTGTGTTGGTGCAGGAAACCACTTTTGCACTTGTGTTAGTTTGAAAAACCACTTTTCGCACTTGTGTTAGTGTTGAAAAACAACTTTTCGCACTTGTGTTGGTGCAGTAAACCACTTTTGCACTTGTGTTAGTGTTGAAAAACCACTTTTCGCACTTGTGTTAGTGTTGAAAAACCACTTTTTGCACTTGTGTTGGTGCAGGAAACCACTTTTGCACTTGTATGAGTGTGGAAAAAACACTTTTTGCACTTGTGATAGTGTTGAAAAACCACTTTTCGCACTTGTGTTAGTGTTGAAAAACCACTTTTCGCACTTGTGTTAGTGTTGAAAAACCACTTTTCGCGCTTGTGTTGGTGCAGGAAACCACTTTTGCACTTGTATTAGTGTGGAAAAACCACTTTTCGCACTTGTGTTAGTGTTGAAAAAACACTTTTCGCACTTGTGTTCGTGTTGAAAAACCACTTTTCGCACTTGTGTTGGTGCAGGAAACCACTTTTGCACTTGTATTAGTGTGGAAAAAACACTTTTCGCACTTGTGTTAGTGTTGAAAAACCACTTTTCGCACTTGTGTTAGTGTTGAAAAACCACTTTTCGCACTTGTGTTAGTGTTGAAAAACCACTTTTCGCACTTGTGTTGGTGCAGGAAACCACTTTTGCACTTGTATTAGTGTGGAAAAACCACTTTTCGCACTTGTGTTAGTGTTGAAAAACCACTTTTCGCACTTGTGTTAGTGTTGAAAAACCACTTTTCGCACTTGGGTTAGTGGTGAAAAACCACTTTTCGCACTTGTGTTGGTGGAGGAAACCACTTTTGCACTTGTATTAGTGTGGAAAAAACACTTTTCGCACTTGTGTTAGTGTTGAAAAACCACTTTTCGCACTTGTGTTAGTGTTGAAAAACCACTTTTCGCACTTGTGTTAGTGTTGAAAAACCACTTTTCGCACTTGTGTTAGTGTTGAAAAACCACTTTTCGCACTCGTGTTAGTGTTGAAAAACCACTTTTCGCACTTGTGTTGGTGCAGGAAACCACTTTTGCACTTGTATTAGTGTGGAAAAAACACTTTTTGCACTTGTGATAGTGTTGAAAAACCACTTTTCGCACTTGTGTTAGTGTTGAAAAACCACTTTTCGCACCTGTGTTAGTGTTGAAAAACCACTTTTCGCACTTGTGTTGGTGCAGGAAACCACTTTTGCACTTGTATTAGTGTGGAAAAAACACTTTTTGCACTTGTGATAGTGTTGAAAAACCACTTTTCGCACTTGTGTTGGTGCAGGAAACCACTTTTCGCACTTGTGTTAGTGTTGAAAAACCACTTTTCGCACTTGTGTTGGTGCAGGAAACCACTTTTGCACTTGTGTTAGTGTTGAAAAACCACTTTTCGCACTTGTGTTAGTTTTGAAAAACCACTTTTCGCACTTGTGTTGGTGCAGGAAACCACTTTTGCACTTGTATTAGTGTGGAAAAACCACTTTTCGCACTTGTGTTAGTGTTGAAAAACCACTTTTCGCACTTGTGTTAGTGTTGAAAAACCACTTTTCGCACTTGTGTTAGTGTTGAAAAACCACTTTTCGCACTTGTGTTGGTGCAGGAAACCACTTTTGCACTTGTATTAGTGTGGAAAAAACACATTTTGCACTTGTGATAGTGTTGAAAAACCACTTTTCGCACTTGTGTTAGTGTTGAAAAACCACTTTTCGTACTTGTGTTGGTGCAGGAAACCACTTTTGCACTTGTATTAGTGTGGAAAAACCACTTTTCGCACTTGTGTTAGTGTTGAAAAACCACTTTTCTCACTTCTGTTGGTGCAGGAAACCACTTTTGCACTTGTGTTACTGTTGAAAAACTACTTTTCGCACTTGTGTTAGTGTTGAAAAACCACTTTTTGCACTTGTGATAGTGTTGAAAAACAACTTTTCGCACTAGTGTTAGTGTTGAAAAACCACTTTTCGCACTTGTGTTAGTGTTGAAAAACCACTTTTCGCACTTGTGTTGGTGCAGGAAACCACTTTTGCACTTGTGTTAGAGTGGAAAAAACACTTTTCGCACTTGTGATAGTGTTGTAAAACCACTTTTCGCACTTGTGTTAGTGTTGAAAAATCACTTTTCGCACTTGTGTTGGTACAGGAAACCACTTTTGCACTTGTATTAGTGTGGAAAAAACACTTTTTGCACTTGTGATAGTGTTGAAAAACCACTTTTCGCACTTGTGTTAGTTTTGAAAAACCACTTTTCGCACTTGTGTTAGTGTTGAAAAACCACTTTTCGCACTTGTGTTGGTGAAGGAAACCACTTTTGCACTTGTATTAGTGTGGAAAAAACACTTTTTGCACTTGTGATAGTGTTGAAAAACAACTTTTCGCACGTGTGTTAGTGTTGAAAAACCACTTTTTGCACCTGTGTTGGTGAAGGAAACCACTTTTGCACTTGTATTAGTGTGGAAAAACCACTTTTCGCACTTGTGTTAGTGTTGAAAAACCACTTTTCGCACTTGTGTTAGTGTTGAAAAACCACTTTTCGCACTTGTGTTTTGGTGCAGGAAACCACTTTTGCACTTGTGTTAGTGTTGAAAAACCACTTTTCGCACTTGTGTTAGTGTTGAAAAACCACTTTTTGCACTTGTGTTGGTGCAGGAAACCACTTTTCGCACTTGTGTTAGTGTTGAAAAACCACTTTTCGCACTTGTGTTGGTGCAGGAAACCACTTTTGCACTTGTATTAGTGTGGAAAAACCACTTTTCGCACTTGTGTTAGTGTTGAAAAACCACTTTTCGCACTTGTGCTAGTGTTGAAAAACCACTTTTCACACTTGTGTTAGTTTTGAAAAACCACTTTTCGCACTTGTGTTGGTGCAGGAAACCACTTTTGCACTTGTATTAGTGTGGAAAACCACTTTTCGCACTTGTGTTAGTGTTGAAAAACCACTTTTCGCACTTGTGTTAGTGTTGAAAAACCACTTTCCGCACTTGTCTTAGTGTTGAAAAACCACTTTTCGCACTTGTGTTGGTGCAGGAAACCACTTTTGCACTTGTATTAGTGTGGAAAAAACACATTTTGCACTTGTGATAGTGTTGAAAAACCACTTTTCGCACTTGTGTTAGTGTTGAAAAACCACTTTTCGCACTTGTGTTGGTGCAGGAAACCACTTTTGCACTTGTGTTAGTGTGGAAAAACCACTTTTCGCACTTGTGTTAGTGTTGAAAAACCACTTTTCTCACTTGTGTTGGTGCAGGAAACCACTTTTGCACTTGTGTTAGTGTTGAAAAACCACTTTTCGCACTTGTGTTAGTGTTGAAAAACCACTTTTCGCACTTGTGTTGGTGCAGGAAACCACTTTTGCACTTGTGTTAGTGTTGAAAAACCACTTTTCGCACTTGTGTTAGTGTTGAAAAACCACTTTTTGCACTTGTGTTGGTGCAGGAAACCACTTTTCGCACTTGTGTTAGTGTTGAAAAACCACTTTTCGCACTTGTGTTAGTGTTGAAAAACCACTTTTTGCACTTGTGTTGGTGCAGGAAACCACTTTTGCACTTGTATGAGTGTGGAAAAAACACTTTTTGCACTTGTGATAGTGTTGAAAAACCACTTTTCGCACTTGTGTTAGTGTTGAAAAACCACTTTTCGCACTTGTGTTAGTGTTGAGAAACCACTTTTCGCACTTGTGTTGGTGCAGGAAACCACTTTTGCACTTGTATTAGTGTGGAAAAACCACTTTTCGCACTTGTGTTAGTGTTGAAAAACCACTTTTCGCACTTGTGTTAGTGTTGAAAAACCACTTTTCGCACTTGTGTTGGTGCAGGAAACCACTTTTGCACTTGTATTAGTGTGGAAAAAACACTTTTCGCACTTGTGTTAGTGTTGAAAAACCACTTTTCGCACTTGTGTTAGTGTTGAAAAACCACTTTTCGCACTTGTGTTAGTGTTGAAAAACCACTTTTCGCACTTGTGTTGGTGCAGGAAACCACTTTTGCACTTGTATTAGTGTGGAAAAACCACTTTTCGCACTTGTGTTAGTGTTGAAAAACCACTTTTCGCACTTGTGTTAGTGTTGAAAAACCACTTTTCACACTTGGGTTAGTGTTGAAAAACCACTTTTCGCACTTGTGTTGGTGCAGGAAACCACTTTTGCACTTGTATTAGTGTGGAAAAAACACTTTTCGCACTTGTGTTAGTGTTGAAAAACCACTTTTCGCACTTGTGTTAGTGTTGAAAAACCACTTTTCGCACTTGTGTTAGTGTTGAAAAACCACTTTTCGCACTTGTGTTAGTGTTGAAAAACCACTTTTCGCACTCGTGTTAGTGTTGAAAAACCACTTTTCGCACTTGTGTTGGTGCAGGAAACCACTTTTGCACTTGTATTAGTGTGGAAAAAACACTTTTTGCACTTGTGATAGTGTTGAAAAACCACTTTTCGCACTTGTGTTAGTGTTGAAAAACCACTTTTTGCACCTGTGTTAGTGTTGAAAAACCACTTTTCGCACTTGTGTTGGTGCAGGAAACCACTTTTGCACTTGTATTAGTGTGGAAAAAACACTTTTTGCACTTGTGATAGTGTTGAAAAACCACTTTTCACACTTGTGTTGGTGCAGGAAACTACTTTTCGCACTTGTGTTAGTGTTGAAAAACCACTTTTCGCACTTGTGTTGGTGCAGGAAACCACTTTTGCACTTGTATTAGTGTGGAAAAACCACTTTACGCACTTGTGTTAGTGTTGAAAAACCACTTTTCGCACTTGTGTTAGTGTTGAAAAACCACCTTTCGCACTTGTGTTAGTTTTGAAAAACCACTTTTCGCACTTGTGTTGGTGCAGGAAACCACTTTTGCACTTGTATTAGTGTGGAAAAACCACTTTTCGCACTTGTGTTAGTGTTGAAAAACCACTTTTCGCACTTGTGTTAGTGTTGAAAAACCACTTTTCGCACTTGTGTTGGTGCAGGAAACCACTTTTGCACTTGTATTAGTGTGGAAAAAACACATTTTGCACTTGTGATAGTGTTGAAAAACCACTTTTCGCACTTGTGTTAGTGTTGAAAAACCACTTTTCGCACTTGTGTTGGTGCAGGAAACCACTTTTGCACTTGTATTAGTGTGGAAAAACCACTTTTCGCACTTGTGTTAGTGTTGAAAAACCACTTTTCTCACTTGTGTTGGTGCAGGAAACCACTTTTGCACTTGTGTTACTGTTGAAAAACTACTTTTCGCACTTGTGTTAGTGTTGAAAAACCACTTTTCGCACTTGTGTTAGTGTTGAAAAACCACTTTTCGCACTTGTGTTGGTGCAGGAAACCACTTTTGCACTTGTATTCGTGGGAAAAAACACTTTTTGCACTTGTGATAGTGTTGAAAAACAACTTTTCGCACTTGTGTTAGTGTTGAAAAACCACTTTTCGCACTTGTGTTAGTGTTGAAAAACCACTTTTCGCACTTGTGTTGGTGCAGGAAACCACTTTTGCACTTGTGTTAGAGTGGAAAAAACACTTTTCGCACTTGTGCTAGTGTTGAAAAACCACTTTTCGCACTTGTGTTAGTGTTGAAAAATCACTTTTCGCACTTGTGTTGGTACAGGAAACCACTTCTGCACTTGTATTAGTGTGGAAAAAACACTTTTTGCACTTGTGATAGTGTTGAAAAACCACTTTTCGCACTTGTGTTAGTGTTGAAAAACCACTTTTCGCACTTGTGTTGGTGCAGGAAACCACTTTTGCACTTGTATTAGTGTTGAAAAACCACTTTTCGCACTTGTGTTAGTGTTGAAAAACCACTTTTCTCACTTGTGTTGGTGCAGGAAACCACTTTTGCACTTGTGTTAGTGTTGAAAAACCACTTTTCGCACTTGTGTTAGTGTTGAAAAACCACTTTTCGCACTTGTGTTGGTGCAGGAAACCACTTTTGCACTTGTGTTAGTGTTGAAAAACCACTTTTCGCACTTGTGTTAGTGTTGAAAAACCACTTTTTGCACTTGTGTTGGTGCAGGAAACCACTTTTCGCACTTGTGTTAGTGTTGAAAAACCACTTTTCGCACTTGTGTTAGTGTTGAAAAACCACTTTTTGCACTTGTGTTGGTGCAGGAAACCACTTTTGCACTTGTATGAGTGTGGAAAAAACACTTTTTGCACTTGTGATAGTGTTGAAAAACCACTTTTCGCACTTGTGTTAGTGTTGAAAAACCACTTTTCGCACTTGTGTTAGTGTTGAAAAACCACTTTTCGCACTTGTGTTGGTGCAGAAAACCACTTTTGCACTTGTATTAGTGTGGAAAAACCACTTTTCGCACTTGTGTTAGTGTTGAAAAACCACTTTTCGCACTTGTGTTAGTGTTGAAAAACCACTTTTCGCACTTGTGTTGGTGCAGGAAACCACTTTTGCACTTGTATTAGTGTGGAAAAAACACTTTTCGCACTTGTGTTAGTGTTGAAAAACCACTTTTCGCACTTGTGTTAGTGTTGAAAAACCACTTTTCGCACTTGTGTTAGTGTTGAAAAACCACTTTTCGCACTTGTGTTGTTGCAGGAAACCACTTTTGCACTTGTATTAGTGTGGAAAAACCACTTTTCGCACTTGTGTTAGTGTTGAAAAACCACTTTTCGCACTTGTGTTAGTGTTGAAAAAACCACTTTTCGCACTTGGGTTAGTGTTGAAAAACCACTTTTCGCACTTGGGTTCGTGTTGAAAAACCACTTTTCGCACTTGTGTTGGTGCAGGAAACCACTTTTGCACTTGTATTAGTGTGGAAAAAAACACTTTTCGCACTTGTGTTAGTGTTGAAAAACCACTTTTCGCACTTGTGTTAGTGTTGAAAAACCACTTTTCGCACTTGTGTTAGTGTTGAAAAACCACTTTTCGCACTTGTGTTAGTGTTGAAAAACCACTTTTCGCACTCGTGTTAGTGTTGAAAAACCACTTTTCGCACTTGTGTTGGTGCAGGAAACCACTTTTGCACTTGTATTAGTGTGGAAAAAACACTTTTTGCACTTGTGATAGTGTTGAAAAACCACTTTTCGCACTTGTGTTAGTGTTGAAAAACCACTTTTTGCACCTGTGTTAGTGTTGAAAAACCACTTTTCGCACTTGTGTTGGTGCAGGAAACCACTTTTGCACTTGTATTAGTGTGGAAAAAACACTTTTTGCACTTGTGATAGTGTTGAAAAACCACTTTTCGCACTTGTGATAGTGTTGAAAAACCACTTTTCGCACTTGTGTTAGTGTTGAAAAACCACTTTTTGCACCTGTGTTAGTGTTGAAAAACCACTTTTCGCACTTGTGTTGGTGCAGGAAACCACTTTTGCACTTGTATTAGTGTGGAAAAAACACTTTTTGCACTTGTGATAGTGTTGAAAAACCACTTTTCGCACTTGTGTTGGTGCAGGAAACCACTTTTCGCACTTGTGTTAGTGTTGAAAAACCACTTTTCGCACTTGTGTTGGTGCAGGAAACCACTTTTGCACTTGTATTAGTGTGGAAAAACCACTTTACGCACTTGTGTTAGTGTTGAAAAACCACTTTTCGCACTTGTGTTAGTGTTGAAAAACCACTTTTCGCACTTGTGTTAGTTTTGAAAAACCACTTTTCGCACTTGTGTTGGTGCAGGAAACCACTTTTGCACTTGTATTAGTGTGGAAAACCGCTTTTCGCACTTGTGTTAGTGTTGAAAAACCACTTTTCGCACTTGTGTTAGTGTTGAAAAACCACTTTTCGCACTTGTGTTAGTGTTGAAAAACCACTTTTCGCACTTGTGTTGGTGCAGGAAACCACTTTTGCACTTGTATTAGTGTGGAAAAAACACATTTTGCACTTGTGATAGTGTTGAAAAACCACTTTTCGCACTTGTGTTAGTGTTGAAAAACCACTTTTCGCACTTGTGTTGGTGCAGGAAACCACTTTTGCACTTGTATTAGTGTGGAAAAACCACTTTTCGCACTTGCGTTAGTGTTGAAAAACCACTTTTCTCACTTGTGTTGGTGCAGGAAACCACTTTTGCACTTGTGTTACTGTTGAAAAACCACTTTTCGCACTTGTGTTAGTGTTGAAAAACCACTTTTCGCACTTGTGTTGGTGCAGGAAACCACTTTTGCACTTGTATTAGTGGGAAAAAACACTTTTTGCACTTGTGATAGTGTTGAAAAACAACTTTTCGCACTTGTGTTAGTGTTGAAAAACCACTTTTCGCACTTGTGTTGGTGCAGGAAACCACTTTTGCACTTGTGTTAGAGTGGAAAAAACACTTTTCGCACTTGTGATAGTGTTGAAAAACCACTTTTCGCACTTGTGTTAGTGTTGAAAAATCACTTTTCGCACTTGTGTTGGTACAGGAAACCACTTTTGCACTTGTATTAGTGTGGAAAAAACACTTTTTGCACTTGTGATAGTGTTGAAAAACCACTTTTCGCACTTGTGTTAGTTTTGAAAAACCACTTTTCGCACTTGTGTTAGTGTTGAAAAACCACTTTTCGCACTTGTGTTGGTGCAGGAAACCACTATTGCACTTGTATTAGAGTGGAAAAACCACTTTTCGCACTTGTGTTAGTGTTGAAAAACCACTTTTCGCAATTGTGTTAGTGTTGAAAAACCACTTTTCGCACTTGTGTTGGTGCAGGAAACCACTTTTGCACTTGTATTAGTGTGGAAAAAACACTTTTTGCACTTGTGATAATGTTGAAAAACAACTTTTCGCACTTGTGTTAGTGTTGAAAAACCACTTTTCGCACTTGTGTTAGTGTTGAAAAACCACTTTTCGCACTTGTGTTGGTGCAGGAAACCACTTTTGCACTTGTGTTAGTGTTGAAAAACCACTTTTTGCACCTGTGTTAGTGTTGAAAAACCACTTTTCGCATTTGTGTTGGTGCAGGAAACCACTTTTGCACTTGTATTAGTGTGGAAAAAACACTTTTTGCACTTGTGATAGTGTTGAAAAACCACTTTTCGCACTTGTGTTGGTGCAGGAAACCACTTTTCGCACTTGTGTTACTGTTGAAAAACCACTTTTCGCACTTGTGTTGGTGCAGGAAACCACTTTTGCACTTGTATTAGTGTGGAAAAACCACTTTACGCACTTGTGTTAGTGTTGAAAAACCACTTTTCGCACTTGTGTTAGTGTTGAAAAACCACTTTTCGCACTTGTGTTAGTTTTGAAAAACCACTTTTCGCACTTGTGTTGGTGCAGGAAACCACTTTTGCACTTGTATTAGTGTGGAAAAACCACTTTTCGCACTTGTGTTAGTGTTGAAAAACCACTTTTCGCACTTGTGTTAGTGTTGAAAAACCACTTTTCGCACTTGTGTTAGTGTTGAAAAACCACTTTTCGCACTTGTGTTGGTGCAGGAAACCACTTTTGCACTTGTATTAGTGTGGAAAAAACACATTTTGCACTTGTGATAGTGTTGAAAAACCACTTTTCGCACTTGTGTTAGTGTTGAAAAACCACTTTTCGCACTTGTGTTGGTGCAGGAAACCACTTTTGCACTTGTATTAGTGTGGAAAAACCACTTTTCGCACTTGTGTTAGTGTTGAAAAACCACTTTTCTCACTTGTGTTGGTGCAGGAAACCACTTTTGCACTTGTGTTACTGTTGAAAAACTACTTTTCGCACTTGTGTTAGTGTTGAAAAACCACTTTTCGCACTTGTGTTAGTGTTGAAAAACCACTTTTCGCACTTGTGTTAGTGTTGAAAAACCACTTTTCGCACTTGTGTTGGTGCAGGAAACCACTTTTGCACTTGTGTTAGAGTGGAAAAAACACTTTTCGCACTTGTGATAGTGTTGAAAAACCACTTTTCGCACTTGTGTTAGTGTTGAAAAACCACTTTTCGCACTTGTGTTGGTGCAGGAAACCACTTTTGCACTTGTGTTAGAGTGGAAAAAACACTTTTTGCACTTGTGATAGTGTTGAAAAACCACTTTTCGCACTTGTGTTAGTTTTGAAAAACCACTTTTCGCACTTGTGTTAGTGTTGAAAAACCACTTTTCGCACTTGTGTTGGTGCAGGAAACCACTATTGCACTTGTATTAGAGTGGAAAAACCACTTTTCGCACTTGTGTTAGTGTTGAAAAACCACTTTTCGCACTTGTGTTAGTGTTGAAAAACCACTTTTCGCACTTGTGTTGGTGCAGGAAACCACTTTTGCACTTGTATTAGTGTGGAAAAAACACTTTTTGCACTTGTGATAATGTTGAAAAACAACTTTTCGCACTTGTGTTAGTGTTGAAAAACCACTTTTCGCACTTGTGTTAGTGTTGAAAAACCACTTTTCGCACCTGTGTTGGTGCAGGAAACCACTTTTGCACTTGTGTTAGTGTTGAAAAACCACTATTCGCACTTGTGTTAGTGTTGAAAAACCACTTTTCGCCACTTTTCGAAACCACTTTTCGCACTTGTGTTAGTGTTGAAAAACCACTTTTCGCACTTGTGTTAGTGTTGAAAAACCACTTTTCGCACTTGTGTTGGTGCAGAAAACCACTTTTGCACTTGTATTAGTGTGGAAAAACCACTTTTCGCACTTGTGTTAGTGTTGAAAAACCACTTTTTGCACTTGTGTTAGTGTTGAAAAACCACTTTTCGCACTTGTGTTGGTGCAGGAAACCACTTTTGCACTTGTATTAGTGTGGAAAAAACACTTTTCGCACTTGTGTTAGTGTTGAAAAACCACTTTTCGCACTTGTGTTAGTGTTGAAAAACCACTTTTCGCACTTGTGTTAGTGTTGAAAAACCACTTTTCGCACTTGTGTTGGTGCAGGAAACCACTTTTGCACTTGTATTAGTGTGGAAAAACCGCTTTTCGCACTTGTGTTAGTGTTGAAAAACCACTTTTCGCACTTGTGTTAGTGTTGAAAAACCATTTTTCGCACTTGGGTTAGTGTTGAAAAACCACTTTTCGCACTTGTGTTGGTGCAGGAAACCACTTTTGCACTTGTATTAGTGTGGAAAAAACACTTTTCGCACTTGTGTTAGTGTTGAAAAACCACTTTTCGCACTTGTGTTAGTGTTGAAAAACCACTTTTCGCACTTGTGTTAGTGTTGAAAAACCACTTTTCGCACTTGTGTTAGTGTTGAAAAACCACTTTTCGCACTCGTGTTAGTGTTGAAAAACCACTTTTCGCACTTGTGTTGGTGCAGGAAACCACTTTTGCACTTGTATTAGTGTGGAAAAAACACTTTTTGCACTTGTGATAGTGTTGAAAAACCACTTTTCGCACTTGTGTTAGTGTTGAAAAACCACTTTTTGCACCTGTGTTAGTGTTGAAAAACCACTTTTCGCACTTGTGTTGGTGCAGGAAACCACTTTTGCACTTGTAATAGTATGGAAAAAACACTTTTTGCACTTGTGATAGTGTTGAAAAACCACTTTTCGCACTTGTGTTGGTGCAGGAAACCACTTTTCGCACTTGTGTTAGTGTTGAAAAACCACTTTTCGCACTTGTGTTGGTGCAGGAAACCACTTTTGCACTTGTATTAGTGTGGAAAAACCACTTTACGCACTTGTGTTAGTGTTGAAAAACCACTTTTCGCACTTGTGTTAGTGTTGAAAAACCACTTTTCGCACTTGTGTTAGTTTTGAAAAACCACTTTTCGCACTTGTGTTGGTGCAGGAAACCACTTTTGCACTTGTATTAGTGTGGAAAAACCACTTTTCGCACTTGTGTTAGTGTTGAAAAACCACTTTTCGCACTTGTGTTAGTGTTGAAAAACCACTTTTCGCACTTGTGTTAGTGTTGAAAAACCACTTTTCGCACTTGTGTTGGTGCAGGAAAACACTTTTGCACTTGTATTAGTGTGGAAAAAACACATTTTGCACTTGTGATAGTGTTGAAAAACCACTTTTCGCACTTGTATTAGTGTGGAAAAACCACTTTTCGCACTTGTGTTAGTGTTGAAAAACCACTTTTCGCACTTGTGTTAGTGTTGAAAAACCACTTTTCGCACTTGTGTTAGTGTTGAAAAACCACTTTTCGCACTTGTGTTGGTGCAGGAAACCACTTTTGCACTTGTATTAGTGTGGAAAAACCACTTTTCGCACTTGTGTTAGTGTTGAAAAACCACTTTTCTCACTTGTGTTGGTGCAGGAAACCACTTTTGCACTTGTGTTAATGTTGAAAAACTACTTTTCACACTTGTGTTAGTGTTGAAAAACCACTTTTCGCACTTGTGTTAGTGTTGAAAAACCACTTTTCGCACTTGTGTTGGTGCAGGAAACCACTTTTGCACTTGTATTAGTGGGAAAAAACACTTTTTGCACTTGTGATAGTGTTGAAAAACAACTTTTCGCACTTGTGTTAGTGTTGAAAAACCACTTTTCGCACTTGTGTTAGTGTTGAAAAACCACTTTTCGCACTTGTGTTGGTGCAGGAAACCACTTTTGCACTTGTGTTAGAGTGGAAAAAACACTTTTCGCACTTGTGATAGTGTTGAAAAACCACTTTTCGCACTTGTGTTAGTGTTGAAAAATCACTTTTCGCACTTGTGTTGGTACAGGAAACCACTTTTGCACTTGTATTAGTGTGGAAAAAACACTTTTTGCACTTGTGATAGTGTTGAAAAACCACTTTTCGCACTTGTGTTAGTTTTGAAAAACCACTTTTCGCACTTGTGTTAGTGTTGAAAAACCACTTTTCGCACTTGTGTTGGTGCAGGAAACCACTATTGCACTTGTATTAGAGTGGAAAAACCACTTTTTGCACTTATGATAATGTTGAAAAACAACTTTTCGCACTTGTGTTAGTGTTGAAAAACCACTTTTCGCACTTGTGTTAGTGTTGAAAAACCACTTTTCGCACCTGTGTTGGTGCAGGAAACCACTTTTGCACTTGTGTTAGTGTTGAAAAACCACTATTCGCACTTGTGTTAGTGTTGAAAAACCACTTTTCGCCACTTTTCGAAACCACTTTTCGCACTTGTGTTAGTGTTGAAAAAACACTTTTCGCACTTGTGTTGGTGCAGGAAACCACCTTTCGCACTTGTGTTAGTGTTGAAAAACCACTTTTCGCACTTGTGTTGGTGCAGGAAACCACTTTTGCACTTGTATTAGTGTGGAAAAACCACTTTTCGCACTTGTGTTAGTGTTGAAAAACCACTTTTCGCACTTGTGCTAGTGTTGAAAAACCACTTTTCGCAATTGTGTTAGTTTTGAAAAACCACGTTTCGCACTTGTGTTGGTGCAGGAAACCACTTTTGCACTTGTATTAGTGTGGAAAAACCACTTTTCGCACTTGTGTTAGTGTTGAAAAACCACTTTTCGCACTTGTGTTAGTGTTGAAAAAACACTTTTCGCACTTGTGTTAGTGTTGAAAAACCACTTTTCGCACTTGTGTTGGTGCAGGAAACCACTTTTGCACTTGTATTAGTGTGGAAAAAACACATTTTGCACTGTGATAGTATTGAAAAACCACTTTGCGCACTTGTGTTAGTGTTGAAAAACCACTTTTCGCACTTGTGTTGGTGCAGGAAACCACTTTTGCACTTGTATTAGTGTGGAAAAACCACTTTTCGCACTTGTGTTAGTGTTGAAAAACCACTTTTCTCACTTGTGTTGGTGCAGGAAACCACTTTTGCACTTGTGTTAGTGTTGAAAAACCACTTTTCGCACTTGTGTTAGTGTTGAAAAACCACTTTTCGCACTTGTGTTGGTGCAGGAAACCACTTTTGCACTTGTGTTAGTGTTGAAAAACCCCTTTTCGCACTTGTGTTAGTGTTGAAAAACCACTTTTTGCACTTGTGTTGGTGCAGGAAACCACTTTTCGCACTTGTGTTAGTGTTGAACAACCACTTTTCGCACTTGTGTTAGTGTTGAAAAACCACTTTTCGCACTTGTGTTAGTGTTGAAAAACCATTTTTCGCACTTGTGTTGGTGCAGGAAACCACTTTTGCACTTGTATTAGTGTGGAAAAAACACTTTTCGCACTTGTGTTAGTGTTGAAAAACCACTTTTCGCACTTGTGTTAGTGTTGAAAAACCACTTTTCGCACTTGTGTCAGTGTTTAAAAACCACTTTTCGCACTTGTGTTGGTGCAGGAAACCACTTTTGCACTTGTATTAGTGTGGAAAAACCACTTTTCGCACTTGTGTTGGTGCAGGAAACCACTTTTGCACTTGTATTAGTGTGGAAAAACCACTTTTCGCACTTGTGTTAGTGTTGAAAAACCACTTTTCGCACTTGTTAGTGTTGAAAAACCACTTTTCGCACTTGTGTTAGTGCAGGAAACCACTTTTGCACTTGTATTAGTGTGGAAAAACCACTTTTCGCACTTGTGTTAGTGTTGAAAAACCACTTTTCGCACTTGTGTTAGTGTTGAAAAACCACTTTTCGCACTTGTGTTAGTGTTGAAAAACCACTTTTCGCACTTGTGTTGGTGCAGGAAACCACTTTTGCACTTGTATTAGTGTGGAAAAAACACTTTTCGCACTTGTGTTAGTGTTGAAAAACCACTTTTCGCACTTGTGTTAGTGTTGAAAAACCACTTTTCGCACTTGTGTTAGTGTTGAAAAACCACTTTTCGCACTTGTGTTGGTGCAGGAAACCACTTTTGCACTTGTATTAGTGTGGTAAAACCACTTTTCGCACTTGTGTTAGTGTTGAAAAACCACTTTTCGCACTTGTGTTAGTGTTGAAAAACCACTTTTCGCACTTGGGTTAGTGTTGAAAAACCACTTTTCGCACTTGTGTTGGTGCAGGAAACCACTTTTGCACTTGTATTAGTGTGGAAAAAACACTTTTCGCACTTGTGTTAGTGTTGAAAAACCACTTTTCGCACTTGTGTTAGTGTTGAAAAACCACTTTTCGCACTTGTGTTAGTGTTGAAAAACCACTTTTCGCACTTGTGTTAGTTAGTGTTGAAAAACCACTTTTCGCACTCGTGTTAGTGTTGAAAAACCACTTTTCGCACTTGTGTTAGTGTTGAAAAACCACTTTTCGCACCTGTGTTAGTGTTGAAAAACCACTTTTCGCACTTGTGTTGGTGCAGGAAACCACTTTTGCACTTGTATTAGTGTGGAAAAAACACTTTTTGCACTTGTGATAGTGTTGAAAAACCACTTTTCGCACTTGTGTTGGTGCAGGAAACCACTTTTCGCACTTGTGTTAGTGTTGAAAAACCACTTTTCGCACTTGTGTTGGTGCAGGAAACCACTTTTGCACTTGTATTAGTGTGGAAAAACCACTTTTCGCACTTATGTTAGTGTTGAAAAACCACTTTTCGCACTTGTGTTAGTGTTGAAAAACCACTTTTCGCACTTGTGTTAGTTTTGAAAAACCACTTTTCGCACTTGTGTTGGTGCAGGAAACCACTTTTGCACTTGTATTAGTGTGGAAAACCACTTTTCGCACTTGTGTTAGTGTTGAAAAACCACTTTTCGCACTTGTGTTAGTGTTGAAAAACCACTTTTCGCACTTGTGTTAGTGTTGAAAAACCACTTTTTGCACTTGTGTTAGTGTTGAAAAACCACTTTTCGCACTTGTGTTGGTGCAGGAAACCACTTTTGCACTTGTATGAGTGTGGATAAAACCACTTTTCGCACTTGTGTTAGTGTTGAAAAACCACTTTTCGCACTTGTGTTGGTGCAGGAAACCACTTTTGCACTTGTATTAGTGTGGAAAAACCACTTTTCGCACTTGTGATAGTGTTGAAAAACCACTTTTCGCACTTGTGTTAGTGTTGAAAAACCACTTTTCGCACTTGTGTTGGTGCACGAAACCACTTTTGCACTTGTATTAGTGTGGAAAAACACTTTTCGCACTTGTGTTAGTGTTGAAAAACCACTTTTCGCACTTGTGTTAGTGTTGAAAAACCACTTTTCGCACTTGTGTTAGTGTTGAAAAACCACTTTTCGCACTTGTGTTGGTGCAGGAAACCACTTTTGCACTTGTATTAGTGTGGAAAAACCACTTTTCGCACTTGTGTTAGTGTTGAAAAACCACTTTTCGCACTTGTGTTAGTGTTGAAAAACCACTTTTCGCACTTGGGTTAGTGTTGAAAAACCACTTTTCGCACATGTGTTGGTGCAGGAAACCACTTTTGCACTTGTATTAGTGTGGAAAAACCACTTTTCGCACTTGTGTTAGTGTTAAAAAACCACTTTTCGCACTTCTGTTAGTGTTGAAAAACCACTTTTCGCACTCGTGTTAGTGTTGAAAAACCACTTTTCGCACTTGTGTTGGTGCAGGAAACCACTTTTGCACTTGTATTAGTGTGGAAAAAAACACTTTTTGCACTTGTGATAGTGTTGAAAAACCACTTTTCGCACTTGTGTTAGTGTTGAAAAACCACTTTTCGCACCTGTGTTAGTGTTGAAAAACCACTTTTCGCACTTGTGTTGGTGCAGGAAACCACTTTTGCACTTGTATTAGTGTGGAAAAAACACATTTTGCACTTGTGATAGTGTTGAAAAACCACTTTTCGCACTTGTGTTAGTGTTGAAAAACCACTTTTCGCACTTGTGTTGGTGCAGGAAACCACTTTTGCACTTGTATTAGTGTGGAAAAACCACTTTTCGCACTTGTGTTAGTGTTGAAAAACCACTTTTCTCACTTGTGTTGGTGCAGGAAACCACTTTTGCACTTGTGTTACTGTTGAAAAACTACTTTTCGCACTTGTGTTAGTGTTGAAAAACCACTTTTCGCACTTGTGTTAGTGTTGAAAAACCACTTTTCGCACTTGTGTTAGTGTTGAAAAACCACTTTTCGCACTTGTGTTGGTGCAGGAAACCACTTTTGCACTTGTGTTAGAGTGGAAAAAACACTTTTCGCACTTGTGATAGTGTTGAAAAACCACTTTTCGCACTTGTGTTAGTGTTGAAAAACCACTTTTCGCACTTGTGTTGGTGCAGGAAACCACTTTTGCACTTGTGTTAGAGTGGAAAAAACACTTTTTGCACTTGTGATAGTGTTGAAAAACCACTTTTCGCACTTGTGTTAGTTTTGAAAAACCACTTTTCGCACTTGTGTTAGTGTTGAAAAACCACTTTTCGCACTTGTGTTGGTGCAGGAAACCACTATTGCACTTGTATTAGAGTGGAAAAACCACTTTTCGCACTTGTGTTAGTGTTGAAAAACCACTTTTCGCACTTGTGTTAGTGTTGAAAAACCACTTTTCGCACTTGTGTTGGTGCAGGAAACCACTTTTGCACTTGTATTAGTGTGGAAAAAACACTTTTTGCACTTGTGATAATGTTGAAAAACAACTTTTCGCACTTGTGTTAGTGTTGAAAAACCACTTTTCGCACTTGTGTTAGTGTTGAAAAACCACTTTTCGCACCTGTGTTGGTGCAGGAAACCACTTTTGCACTTGTGTTAGTGTTGAAAAACCACTATTCGCACTTGTGTTAGTGTTGAAAAACCACTTTTCGCCACTTTTCGAAACCACTTTTCGCACTTGTGTTAGTGTTGAAAAACCACTTTTCGCACTTGTGTTAGTGTTGAAAAACCACTTTTCGCACTTGTGTTGGTGCAGAAAACCACTTTTGCACTTGTATTAGTGTGGAAAAACCACTTTTCGCACTTGTGTTAGTGTTGAAAAACCACTTTTTGCACTTGTGTTAGTGTTGAAAAACCACTTTTCGCACTTGTGTTGGTGCAGGAAACCACTTTTGCACTTGTATTAGTGTGGAAAAAACACTTTTCGCACTTGTGTTAGTGTTGAAAAACCACTTTTCGCACTTGTGTTAGTGTTGAAAAACCACTTTTCGCACTTGTGTTAGTGTTGAAAAACCACTTTTCGCACTTGTGTTGGTGCAGGAAACCACTTTTGCACTTGTATTAGTGTGGAAAAACCGCTTTTCGCACTTGTGTTAGTGTTGAAAAACCACTTTTCGCACTTGTGTTAGTGTTGAAAAACCATTTTTCGCACTTGGGTTAGTGTTGAAAAACCACTTTTCGCACTTGTGTTGGTGCAGGAAACCACTTTTGCACTTGTATTAGTGTGGAAAAAACACTTTTCGCACTTGTGTTAGTGTTGAAAAACCACTTTTCGCACTTGTGTTAGTGTTGAAAAACCACTTTTCGCACTTGTGTTAGTGTTGAAAAACCACTTTTCGCACTTGTGTTAGTGTTGAAAAACCACTTTTCGCACTCGTGTTAGTGTTGAAAAACCACTTTTCGCACTTGTGTTGGTGCAGGAAACCACTTTTGCACTTGTATTAGTGTGGAAAAAACACTTTTTGCACTTGTGATAGTGTTGAAAAACCACTTTTCGCACTTGTGTTAGTGTTGAAAAACCACTTTTTGCACCTGTGTTAGTGTTGAAAAACCACTTTTCGCACTTGTGTTGGTGCAGGAAACCACTTTTGCACTTGTAATAGTATGGAAAAAACACTTTTTGCACTTGTGATAGTGTTGAAAAACCACTTTTCGCACTTGTGTTGGTGCAGGAAACCACTTTTCGCACTTGTGTTAGTGTTGAAAAACCACTTTTCGCACTTGTGTTGGTGCAGGAAACCACTTTTGCACTTGTATTAGTGTGGAAAAACCACTTTACGCACTTGTGTTAGTGTTGAAAAACCACTTTTCGCACTTGTGTTAGTGTTGAAAAACCACTT
Source organism: Myxine glutinosa (assembly GCF_964187855.1). Classification (NCBI taxonomy): domain Eukaryota; kingdom Metazoa; phylum Chordata; class Myxini; order Myxiniformes; family Myxinidae; genus Myxine; species Myxine glutinosa. The sequence continues at coordinate 57,077,045 of NC_136274.1, read as the reverse complement.
TTCGCACTTGTGTTAGTTTTGAAAAACCACTTTTCGCACTTGTGTTGGTGCAGGAAACCACTTTTGCACTTGTATTAGTGTGGAAAAACCACTTTTCGCACTTGTGTTAGTGTTGAAAAACCACTTTTCGCACTTGTGTTAGTGTTGAAAAACCACTTTTCGCACTTGTGTTAGTGTTGAAAAACCACTTTTCGCACTTGTGTTGGTGCAGGAAAACACTTTTGCACTTGTATTAGTGTGGAAAAAACACATTTTGCACTTGTGATAGTGTTGAAAAACCACTTTTCGCACTTGTATTAGTGTGGAAAAACCACTTTTCGCACTTGTGTTAGTGTTGAAAAACCACTTTTCGCACTTGTGTTAGTGTTGAAAAACCACTTTTCGCACTTGTGTTAGTGTTGAAAAACCACTTTTCGCACTTGTGTTGGTGCAGGAAACCACTTTTGCACTTGTATTAGTGTGGAAAAACCACTTTTCGCACTTGTGTTAGTGTTGAAAAACCACTTTTCTCACTTGTGTTGGTGCAGGAAACCACTTTTGCACTTGTGTTAATGTTGAAAAACTACTTTTCACACTTGTGTTAGTGTTGAAAAACCACTTTTCGCACTTGTGTTAGTGTTGAAAAACCACTTTTCGCACTTGTGTTGGTGCAGGAAACCACTTTTGCACTTGTATTAGTGGGAAAAAACACTTTTTGCACTTGTGATAGTGTTGAAAAACAACTTTTCGCACTTGTGTTAGTGTTGAAAAACCACTTTTCGCACTTGTGTTAGTGTTGAAAAACCACTTTTCGCACTTGTGTTGGTGCAGGAAACCACTTTTGCACTTGTGTTAGAGTGGAAAAAACACTTTTCGCACTTGTGATAGTGTTGAAAAACCACTTTTCGCACTTGTGTTAGTGTTGAAAAATCACTTTTCGCACTTGTGTTGGTACAGGAAACCACTTTTGCACTTGTATTAGTGTGGAAAAAACACTTTTTGCACTTGTGATAGTGTTGAAAAACCACTTTTCGCACTTGTGTTAGTTTTGAAAAACCACTTTTCGCACTTGTGTTAGTGTTGAAAAACCACTTTTCGCACTTGTGTTGGTGCAGGAAACCACTATTGCACTTGTATTAGAGTGGAAAAACCACTTTTTGCACTTATGATAATGTTGAAAAACAACTTTTCGCACTTGTGTTAGTGTTGAAAAACCACTTTTCGCACTTGTGTTAGTGTTGAAAAACCACTTTTCGCACCTGTGTTGGTGCAGGAAACCACTTTTGCACTTGTGTTAGTGTTGAAAAACCACTATTCGCACTTGTGTTAGTGTTGAAAAACCACTTTTCGCCACTTTTCGAAACCACTTTTCGCACTTGTGTTAGTGTTGAAAAAACACTTTTCGCACTTGTGTTGGTGCAGGAAACCACCTTTCGCACTTGTGTTAGTGTTGAAAAACCACTTTTCGCACTTGTGTTGGTGCAGGAAACCACTTTTGCACTTGTATTAGTGTGGAAAAACCACTTTTCGCACTTGTGTTAGTGTTGAAAAACCACTTTTCGCACTTGTGCTAGTGTTGAAAAACCACTTTTCGCAATTGTGTTAGTTTTGAAAAACCACGTTTCGCACTTGTGTTGGTGCAGGAAACCACTTTTGCACTTGTATTAGTGTGGAAAAACCACTTTTCGCACTTGTGTTAGTGTTGAAAAACCACTTTTCGCACTTGTGTTAGTGTTGAAAAAACACTTTTCGCACTTGTGTTAGTGTTGAAAAACCACTTTTCGCACTTGTGTTGGTGCAGGAAACCACTTTTGCACTTGTATTAGTGTGGAAAAAACACATTTTGCACTGTGATAGTATTGAAAAACCACTTTGCGCACTTGTGTTAGTGTTGAAAAACCACTTTTCGCACTTGTGTTGGTGCAGGAAACCACTTTTGCACTTGTATTAGTGTGGAAAAACCACTTTTCGCACTTGTGTTAGTGTTGAAAAACCACTTTTCTCACTTGTGTTGGTGCAGGAAACCACTTTTGCACTTGTGTTAGTGTTGAAAAACCACTTTTCGCACTTGTGTTAGTGTTGAAAAACCACTTTTCGCACTTGTGTTGGTGCAGGAAACCACTTTTGCACTTGTGTTAGTGTTGAAAAACCCCTTTTCGCACTTGTGTTAGTGTTGAAAAACCACTTTTTGCACTTGTGTTGGTGCAGGAAACCACTTTTCGCACTTGTGTTAGTGTTGAACAACCACTTTTCGCACTTGTGTTAGTGTTGAAAAACCACTTTTCGCACTTGTGTTAGTGTTGAAAAACCATTTTTCGCACTTGTGTTGGTGCAGGAAACCACTTTTGCACTTGTATTAGTGTGGAAAAAACACTTTTCGCACTTGTGTTAGTGTTGAAAAACCACTTTTCGCACTTGTGTTAGTGTTGAAAAACCACTTTTCGCACTTGTGTCAGTGTTTAAAAACCACTTTTCGCACTTGTGTTGGTGCAGGAAACCACTTTTGCACTTGTATTAGTGTGGAAAAACCACTTTTCGCACTTGTGTTGGTGCAGGAAACCACTTTTGCACTTGTATTAGTGTGGAAAAACCACTTTTCGCACTTGTGTTAGTGTTGAAAAACCACTTTTCGCACTTGTTAGTGTTGAAAAACCACTTTTCGCACTTGTGTTAGTGCAGGAAACCACTTTTGCACTTGTATTAGTGTGGAAAAACCACTTTTCGCACTTGTGTTAGTGTTGAAAAACCACTTTTCGCACTTGTGTTAGTGTTGAAAAACCACTTTTCGCACTTGTGTTAGTGTTGAAAAACCACTTTTCGCACTTGTGTTGGTGCAGGAAACCACTTTTGCACTTGTATTAGTGTGGAAAAAACACTTTTCGCACTTGTGTTAGTGTTGAAAAACCACTTTTCGCACTTGTGTTAGTGTTGAAAAACCACTTTTCGCACTTGTGTTAGTGTTGAAAAACCACTTTTCGCACTTGTGTTGGTGCAGGAAACCACTTTTGCACTTGTATTAGTGTGGTAAAACCACTTTTCGCACTTGTGTTAGTGTTGAAAAACCACTTTTCGCACTTGTGTTAGTGTTGAAAAACCACTTTTCGCACTTGGGTTAGTGTTGAAAAACCACTTTTCGCACTTGTGTTGGTGCAGGAAACCACTTTTGCACTTGTATTAGTGTGGAAAAAACACTTTTCGCACTTGTGTTAGTGTTGAAAAACCACTTTTCGCACTTGTGTTAGTGTTGAAAAACCACTTTTCGCACTTGTGTTAGTGTTGAAAAACCACTTTTCGCACTTGTGTTAGTTAGTGTTGAAAAACCACTTTTCGCACTCGTGTTAGTGTTGAAAAACCACTTTTCGCACTTGTGTTAGTGTTGAAAAACCACTTTTCGCACCTGTGTTAGTGTTGAAAAACCACTTTTCGCACTTGTGTTGGTGCAGGAAACCACTTTTGCACTTGTATTAGTGTGGAAAAAACACTTTTTGCACTTGTGATAGTGTTGAAAAACCACTTTTCGCACTTGTGTTGGTGCAGGAAACCACTTTTCGCACTTGTGTTAGTGTTGAAAAACCACTTTTCGCACTTGTGTTGGTGCAGGAAACCACTTTTGCACTTGTATTAGTGTGGAAAAACCACTTTTCGCACTTATGTTAGTGTTGAAAAACCACTTTTCGCACTTGTGTTAGTGTTGAAAAACCACTTTTCGCACTTGTGTTAGTTTTGAAAAACCACTTTTCGCACTTGTGTTGGTGCAGGAAACCACTTTTGCACTTGTATTAGTGTGGAAAACCACTTTTCGCACTTGTGTTAGTGTTGAAAAACCACTTTTCGCACTTGTGTTAGTGTTGAAAAACCACTTTTCGCACTTGTGTTAGTGTTGAAAAACCACTTTTTGCACTTGTGTTAGTGTTGAAAAACCACTTTTCGCACTTGTGTTGGTGCAGGAAACCACTTTTGCACTTGTATGAGTGTGGATAAAACCACTTTTCGCACTTGTGTTAGTGTTGAAAAACCACTTTTCGCACTTGTGTTGGTGCAGGAAACCACTTTTGCACTTGTATTAGTGTGGAAAAACCACTTTTCGCACTTGTGATAGTGTTGAAAAACCACTTTTCGCACTTGTGTTAGTGTTGAAAAACCACTTTTCGCACTTGTGTTGGTGCACGAAACCACTTTTGCACTTGTATTAGTGTGGAAAAACACTTTTCGCACTTGTGTTAGTGTTGAAAAACCACTTTTCGCACTTGTGTTAGTGTTGAAAAACCACTTTTCGCACTTGTGTTAGTGTTGAAAAACCACTTTTCGCACTTGTGTTGGTGCAGGAAACCACTTTTGCACTTGTATTAGTGTGGAAAAACCACTTTTCGCACTTGTGTTAGTGTTGAAAAACCACTTTTCGCACTTGTGTTAGTGTTGAAAAACCACTTTTCGCACTTGGGTTAGTGTTGAAAAACCACTTTTCGCACATGTGTTGGTGCAGGAAACCACTTTTGCACTTGTATTAGTGTGGAAAAACCACTTTTCGCACTTGTGTTAGTGTTAAAAAACCACTTTTCGCACTTCTGTTAGTGTTGAAAAACCACTTTTCGCACTCGTGTTAGTGTTGAAAAACCACTTTTCGCACTTGTGTTGGTGCAGGAAACCACTTTTGCACTTGTATTAGTGTGGAAAAAAACACTTTTTGCACTTGTGATAGTGTTGAAAAACCACTTTTCGCACTTGTGTTAGTGTTGAAAAACCACTTTTCGCACCTGTGTTAGTGTTGAAAAACCACTTTTCGCACTTGTGTTGGTGCAGGAAACCACTTTTGCACTTGTATTAGTGTGGAAAAACCACTTTTCGCACTTGTGTTAGTGTTGAAAAACCACTTTTCGCACTTGTGTTAGTGTTGAAAAACCACTTTTCGCACTTGTGTTAGTTTTGAAAAACCACTTTTCGCACTTGTGTTGGTGCAGGAAACCACTTTTGCACTAGTATTAGTGTGGAAAAACCACTTTTCGCACTTGTGTTAGTGTTGAAAAACCACTTTTCGCACTTGTGTTAGTGTTGAAAAACCACTTTTCGCACTTGTGTTAGTGTTGAAAAACCACTTTTCGCACTTGTCTTGGTGCAGGAAACCACTTTTGCACTTGTATTAGTGTGGAAAAAACACATTTTGCACTTGTGATAGTGTTGAAAAACCACTTTTCGCACTTGTGTTAGTGTTGAAAAACCACTTTTCGCACTTGTGTTGGTGCAGGAAACCATTTTGCACTTGTATTAGTGTGGAAAAACCACTTTTCGCACTTGTGTTAGTGTTGAAAAACCACTTTTCTCACTTGTGTTGGTGCAGGAAACCACTTTTGCACTTGTGTTACTGTTGAAAAACTACTTTTCGCACTTGTGTTAGTGTTGAAAAACCACTTTTCGCACTTGTGTTAGTGTTGAAAAACCACTTTTCGCACTTGTGTTAGTGTTGAAAAACCACTTTTCGCACTTGTGTTGGTGCAGGAAACCACTATTGCACTTGTATTAGAGTGGAAAAACCACTTTTCGCACTTGTGTTAGTGTTGAAAAACCACTTTTCGCACTTGTGTTAGTGTTGAAAAACCACTTTTCGCACTTGTGTTGGTGCAGGAAACCACTTTTGCACTTGTATTAGTGTGGAAAAAACACTTTTTGCACTTGTTATAGTGTTGAAAAACAACTTTTCGCACTTGTGTTAGTGTTGAAAAACCACTTTTCGCACTTGTGTTAGTGTTGAAAAACCACTTTTTGCACTTGTGTTGGTGCAGGAAACAACTTTTGCACTTGTGTTAGTGTTGAAAAACCACTTTTCGCACTTGTGTTTGTGTTGAAAAACCACTTTTCGCACTTGTGTTGGTGCAGGAAACCACTTTTGCACTTGTATTAGTGTGGAAAAAACACTTTTTGCACTTGGGATAGTGTTGAAAAACCACTTTTCGCACTTGTGTTAGTGTTGAAAAACCACTTTTCGCACTTGTGTTGGTGCAGGAAACCACTTTTGCACTTGTGTTAGAGTGGAAAAAACACTGTGTTAGAGCGATACGTGGTTTTCATTGCCAGCACAACTGTGGAAAGTGGTTTGTCAACACTAACACAAGTGCGATAAGTGGTTTTCAACACCAACACGTGCGAAAAGTGTTTTTCAACCCAAACATGAGGGCGAAAAGTGGTTTTGCAGCACAAGCGAAGGTGCAGAAAGTGGATTTGCAACACCAACACAAGTATGAAAAGTGGCTTTTAACACTAACAGGAGCACAAAAAGTGGTTTTGCAACACCAACACAAGTGCAAAAAGTGGTTTTCAATGCCAACACAAGTGCGAAAAGTGGTTTTCAACGCCAACACAACTGCGAAAAGTGGTTTTGCAACACTAACACAAGTGCTAAAAGTGGTTTTGAACAATAACAAGAGCGCAAAAAGTGGTTATCAACACTAGCACGATTGCGGAAAATGGTTTTGCAACACTCACACAAGTGCGAAAAGTGGTTTTGCAACACCAACACAAGTGCGAAAAGTGGATTTGCAACACGAACAGGAGCGCAAAAAGTGGTTTTCAACACGAGCACAAGTGCGCAAAGTGGTTTTCTACGCCAGCACAGGTGTGGAAAGTGGTTTAGCAATACTAACACAAGTGCGAAAAGTGGTTTTCAACGCCAGCACAAGTGCGGAAAGTGGTTTGGCAACACGAACACAAGTGCGAAAAGTGGTTTTGCAACACTAACACAAGTGAGAAAAGTGGTTTTCAACAATAACACGACTGCGAAAAGTGGTTGTCAACACGAGCACTAGTGCAAAAAATGGTTTTGCAACACTAACACAAGTGTGAAAGTGGTTTTGCAACACTTACAAAAGTGCGAAAAGTGTTTTTCCAACACTAACACAAGTGCGATAGGTTTAGTTTGGCTGATGTTTTGGTTTGGCGAATGTGTTGGTTTGGCGCACGTGTTAGTTTCAGGGATGTGTTGGTTTGGTGCATGTGTTAGTTTTGCGAATGTGTTGGTTTGGCACATGTCTTGGTTTGGCGAATGTCTTGGTTTGGCGCATGTGTTAGTTTGGTGCATGTGTTCGTTTGGCGAATGTGTTGGTTTGGCGCATGTGTTCGTTTGGCAAATGTGTTCGTTTGGCAAATGTGTTAGTTTGGCACATGTGCTCGTTTGGCGAATGTGTTAGTTTGGCGCATGTGTTAGTTTGGCGCATGTGTTAGTTTGGCGCATGTGTTAGTTTGGCGCATGTGTTCGTTTGGCGCATGTGTTTGTTTGGCGCATGTGTTCGTTTGGCGAATGTGTTAGTTTGGCACATGTGCTAGTTTGGCAAATGTGTTGGTTTGGCACATGTGTTAGTTTGGCGCATGTGTTAGTTTGGCGAATGTTTGGCGAATGTGTTCGTTTGGCGCTTGTGTTGGTTTGGCGAATGTGTTCGTTTGTCGCATGTGTTAGTTTGGCAAATGTGTTGGTCTGGCACATGTGTTAGTTTGGCGAATGTGTTGGTTTGGTGCTTGTGTTAGTTTGGCGGATGTGTTGGTTTGGCGCATGTGTTAGTTTGGTGAATGTGTTGGTTTGGCGCTTGTGTTAGTTTGGCACATCTGTTAGTTGGGCAAATGTGTTGGTTTGGCGCATGTGTTAGTTTGGCGGTTGTGTTAGTTTAGTGAATGTGTTGGTTTGGCACTTGTGTTAGTTTGGCACATCTGTTAGTTGGGCAAATGTGTTGGTTTGGCGCATGTGTTAGTTTGGCGGTTGTGTTGGTTTGGTGAATGTGTTGGTTTGGCACATGTCTTGGTTTGGCACATGTCTTGGTTTGGCGAATGTGTTGGTTTGGCACATGTGTTAGTTTGGCGCATGTGTTAGTTTGGTGAATGTGTTGGTTTTGCGCATGTGTTAGTTCGGTGAATGTGTTGGTTTGGCACGATTGTTGGTTTGGCACATGTGTTAGTTTGGCGAATGTGTTGGTTTGGCGCATGTGTTAGTTTGGCGCATGTGTTAGTTTCGCGAAAGTGTTGGTTTGGCGAATGTATTGGTTTCATACATGTGTTCATTTGGCACATGTGTTAGTTTGGCGAATGTGTTGGTTTGGCACATGTGTTAGTTTGACGAATGTGTTGGTTTGGCGCATGTGTTAGTTTGGCCAATGTGTTTATTTGGCGGATGTGTTGGTTTGGCGAATGTGTTAGTTTGGCGGATGTGTTGGTTTCGCGAATGTGTTGGTTTGGTGCATGTGTTAGTTTGGCGGATGTTTTGGTTTGGCGAATGTGTTGGTTTGGGGCACGTGTTAGTTTCAGGGATGTGTTGGTTTGGCGCATGTGTTCGTTTGGCGCATGTGTTCATTTGGCGAATGTGTTTGTTTGGCGAATGTTTGGCGAATGTGTTGGTATGGCGCTTGTGTTGGTTTGGCGAATGTGTTCGTTTGTTGCATGTGTTAGTTTGGCAAATGTGTTGGTCTGGTGCTTGTGTTAGTTTGGCGGATGTGTTGGTTTGGCGCATGTGTTCGTTTGGTGAATGTGTTGGTTTGGGGCTTGTGTTAGTTTGGCAAATCTATTTGTTGGGCAAATGTGTTGGTTTGGCGCATGTGTTAGTTTGGCGGTTGTGTTGGTTTTGTGAATGTGTTGGTTTGGCGCATGTGTTAGTTTGGCGAATGTGTTGATTTGGCGCACGTGTTAGTTTGGCGAATGTGTTGGTTTGGCGCACGTGTTCGTTTGGTGCATGTGTTAGTTTGGCGGATGTGTTGGTTTGGCGCACGTGTTAGTTTGGTGAATGTGTTGGTTTGGCGCTGGTGTTGGTTTGGCGCATATGTTGGTTTGGCAAATGTGTTGGTTTGAGGCATGTGTTGGTTTGGAACGTGTTAATTTGGCGAATATGTTGGTTTGGTGCATGTGTTAGTATGGCACGTGTGTTAGTTTGGCGCACGTGTTAGTTTGGCGCATGTGTTAGTTTGGCGAATGTGTTGGTTTGGGGCATTGTGTTAGTTTCGCGAATTTGTTGGTTTGGCGCATGTATTAGTTTAGCACATGTGTTCGTTTGGCGAATGTGTTGGTTTGGCGCATGTGTTAGTTTTGCGAATGTGTTGGTTTGGCGCATGTGATATAGTTTGGCGTGTGTTGGTTTGGCAGATGTGTTAGTTTGGCGCATGTGTTAGTTTGGTGAATGTGTTGGTTTGGCACATGTGTTAGTTTGGCGAATGTGTTGATTTGGCACATCTGTTAGTTCGGCGCATGTGTTGGTTTGGCACATCTGTTAGTTTTGCGCATGTGTTAGTTTGGCGAATGTTTGGCGAATGTGTTGGTTTGGCGCTTGTGTTGGTTTGGCGCATGTGTTCGTTTGTTGCATGTGTTAGTTTGGCAAATGTGTTGGTCTGGCACATGTGTTAGTTTGGCGAATGTGTTGGTTTGGTGCTTGTGTTAGTTTGGCGGATGTGTTGGTTTGGCGCATGTGTTAGTTTGGTGAATGTGTTGGTTTGGCGCTTGTGTTAGTTTGGCACATCTATTAGTTGGGCAAATGTGTTGGTTTGGCGCATGTGTTAGTTTGGCGGTTGTGTTGGTTTTGCGAATGTGTTGGTTTGGCGCATGTGTTAGTTTGGCGAATGTGTTGGTTCGGCGCACGTGTTAGTTTGGTGCATGTGTTAGTTTGGCGAATGTGTTGGTTTGGTGGATGTGTTCATTTGGCACATGTGTTAGTTTGGCGAATGTGTTGGTTTGGCACATGTGTTAGTTTGGCGAATATGTTGGTTTGGCGCATGTGTTAGTTTGGCGCATGTGTTCGTTGGGCGAATGTGTTGGATTGGTGCTTGTGTTAGTTTGGCGGATGTGTTGGTTTAGCGCACGTGTTAGTTTGGCGAATGTGTTGGTTTGGCGCATATGTTGGTTTGGCGCATATGTTGGTTTGGCAAATGTGTTGGTTTGAGGCATGTGTTGGTTTGAGGCATGTGTTGGTTTGGAACGTGTTCGTTTGGGGAATGTGTTGGTTTGGCGCATGTGTTAGTATGGTGCATGTGTTAGTTTGGCGAATGTGTTGGTTTGGTGCATTATGTTAGTTTGGCGAATGTGTTGGTTTGGCGCATGTGTTAGTTTGGCGCATGTGTTCGTTTGGCACATCTGTTTGTTGGGCGCATGTGTTGGTTTGGCACATCTGTTAGTTTGGCGCATGTGTTAGTTTGGCGAATGTTTGGCGAATGTGTTGGTTTGGCGCTTGTGTTGGTTTGGCGCATGTGTTAGTTTGGCGCATGTGTTCATTTGGCGAAGGTGTTGCTTTGGCACATCTGTTAGTTGGGCGCATGTGTTGGTTTGGCACATCTGTTAGTTTGGCGCATGTGTTAGTTTGGCGAATGTGTTGGTTTGGCGCTTGTGTTAGTTTGGCAGATGTGTTGGTTTGGTGCATGTGTTAGTTTGGCGAGTGTGTTGGTTTGGCACATGTGTTGGTTTGACGAATGTGTTGGTTTGGCGCATGTGTTAGTTTGGTGAATGTGTTTATTTGGGGCATGTGTTAGTTTGGCGAATGTGTTGGTTTGGCGCATGTGTTAGTTTGGCAAATGTGTTGGATTGGCGCATGTGATAGTTTGGCAGATGTGTTGGTTTTGCGCATGTGTTAGTTTGGCGAATGTGTTGGTTTGGCGCATGTGTTCGTTTGGCGAATGTGTTGGTTTGGCGCATGTGTTAGTTTGGCGAATGTGTTAGTTTGGCGAATGTTTGGCAAATGTGTTGGTTTGGCGCTTGTGTTGGTTTGGCGAATGTGTTCGTTTGTTGCATGTGTTAGTTTGGCAAATGTGTTGGTCTGGCACATGTGTTAGTTTGGCGAATGTGTTGGTTTGGTGCTTGTGTTAGTTTGGCGGATGTGTTGGTTTGGCGCATGTGTTAGTTTGGTGAATGTGTTGGTTTGGCGCTTGTGTTAGTTTGGCGAATGTGTTGGTTTGGCGCATGTGTTAGTTTGGCGAATGTGTTGGTTTGGCCCATGTGTTAGTTTGGTGCATGTGTTAGTTTGGCGAATGTGTTGGTTTGGCGGATGTGTTCATTTGGCACATATGTTAGTTTGGCGAATGTGTTGGTTTGACACATGTGTTCGTTTGGCGAATGTGTTGGTTTGGTGGTTGTGTTAGTTTGGTGGCTGTGTTGGTTTGGCGCACGTGTTAGTTTGGCGAATGTGTTGGTTTGGCACTAGTGTTGGTTTGGCGCATATGTTGGTTTGGCAAATGTGTTGGTTTGAGGCATGTGTTGGTTTGGAACGTGTTCGTTTGGTGAATGTGTTGGTTTGGCGCATGTGTTCGTTTGGCACATGTGTTAGTTTGGCGAATGCGTTGGTTTGGGGCATTGTGTTAGTTTGGCGAATGTGTTGGTTTGGCGCATGTGTTAGTATGGCGCGTGTGTTAGTTTGGCGCACGTGTTAGTTTGGCGAATGTGTTGGTTTGGGGCATTGTGTTAGTTTGGCGAATGTGTTGGTTTGGCGCATGTGTTAGTTTGGCGCATGTGTTCGTTTGGCGAATGTGTTGGTTTGGCGCATGTGTTAGTTTTGCGAATGTGTTAGTTTGGCGCATGTGTTAGTTTGGCGTGTGTGTTGGTTTGGCGGAAGTGTTAGTTTGGCGCATGTTAGTTTGGTGAATGTGTTGGTTTGGCACATGTGTTAGTTTGGTCGCTTCCCTCCCTTTAAGTATTTTTGCAACTTTGTGTGCCATGAGGCGAAAAGGCGAAACGACCCTAGCTTTATTTATCAAAGCAGCACCACAACACCCACAAAACCAGACAGATCCATTGTGAAGAGTTTTAACACCAACAAACCCATCTTAGTGCACAAAACGGATGTTTCTACAACCAATGATGACCCTAACAAGAACTGCCCATTACACAATAAACCCCACCCTCTTAAAAGATGCAGAACCTTCAGAAACAAACTCCTCGACGACAGAAAGGCCTTTCTCAAGGAGAAAGGAATATGTTTCAAATGCTGTTCTTCGATCTCCCATCTTGCCAAAGACTGCAAGTCCTCCGTGAAGTGCTATGAATGTGACAGCACCAATCATGATGCGGCCATGGATCCTGGCCCATCACCTCAAACCTTCAAGGCTCCTCCACCGTCACAAGAGAACGGCGGGGAGGGAGAAGTTAATTCTAACACGGCTGTTGTCAAAACGAACTGCACAGAAGTTTGCGGTCCAGGTCAGTGGAGTCGCTCATGCTCAAAGATCTGCCTCACAAAGATATACCCAGAGGGTTCCAAGGACATGGCCATCAAAGCCTATGTAATTCTGGACGACCAGAGCAATCGCTCATTAGCCAGACCAGAGTTCTTCGAGATGTTCAGTGTGGAGAGCAAAATATTCTCATACCATCTTTCTCATACCCGCCATCCAAATGGCGACGAAGACCTAGAAGACCCAAAATATCCCAAAGACCCAAAATACCTCAAAGACCCAAAAGACCCCGAAGACCTAAAAAGACTCAAAGACCCTTAAAGACCCAGAGGAACCAAAAGACCCATAAGACCCAAAATCCCCTGAAGACCCCGAAGACCCAAAATACACCGAAGACCCAAAGACCCAAAAGACCCAAATACCCCAATGACCCAAAATACCCCAAAGACCCAAAACACCCTAAATATCCAAAACACTTTGAAGACCCAATACACCCTGAAGACCCAAAAATACCCCAAAGACTCAAAAATACCCGAAGACCCTGAAGACCCCCAAAGGCACTTAAAGACCATTTAGACCCAAAATACCCTTAAATACCCTGTAGAACCAAAATACCCCCAAAGCCTCTAAAAGACCCAGAGGAAACAAAATACCCTTAAGACACAAAAGCCCCTGAAGACACCAAAGACCCAGAAGACCATGAAGACCCAAAACACCCCAAATACCCAAAATACCCTTAAAGGCCCAAAGGATCCAAAAGATCCTGAAGACCCAAATGGCCCTGAAGACCCAAAACACCATGAAGACACAAAAGACCCAAAAGACACCGAAATGGTCAAAGATGCCTATTCCTCTGAAACCACGTGTGGTGAGGTGCGCAAAGAGCGCCGAGTCACGCTAGTTCTCATCATAAAGGTTTGTTGAAATTTTTATTACAAAACTCAAATGGTAAATTGAAATTTCAGGACAATTGGATGAAAATTGATGATTTTAGGTGACTCTGATCTTTGGCCTTTTGAGAAAATTATGAATTTGCCTTTTTTTAAATCCTTTTTTCTTTTGTATCCAAGATCAGGGCTCGTGTAAGAGCTAACATCAATCACAAAAAAACAAACGGACACACAAAACATACAATAAAGGGAGCGGGAGACAAGATGGGGAGCGAGAGGGAAGAACACAAGTACCTTATTTATCGTTCACATGTACGACAGTACACAAGTACCATGCCTTCTCCTTATTATCGCAATAAAGCTTTGGTGAAAATTTGATGACAATAGCTGAAATGGTAAAAAAAAAAGTTACACCCCCGACAGACAGATTCACAATCATTCCGACAGACACACACAGACAGACACACAGATAGACACACAGATAGACAGAAGTGATTTCAAAACGCCGTCTCCTGATGTGCAAGGGACGGGAAAAAAACAAACCACATGGTGTTGAAGTACAAAACTTCCTGGGTGCAGAATCAACTTGGTGGAAATAGATGATCATATAACAGGAGAAATGTAATATTTTTGGAAATATTGCTTAAAGTAAAACCTCATCTATTTAAACTTACCACGTTACCATTACTATAAGACTGGCAAGTTGAGATTATTTTTTTCTGAAACCAACTGCCTCTTATGTAAAAGGAATCTAAGACGCAATTAAAATTTTTGGAAATTATCTTGTACAAACCTTAATTTCATTAACCATTCTCTTAAACGTTCAAGCCCAACCAGCCCGTTCGACATGATATGCCAGCATAGCTTTGCAGTGTCCAACTTTGAGTCTGAATATTCCATTCAGGGTCATCTACTTGATAATGTATGATGGCAACATTTGACCTCTCACCCCCACCCCCTTCCTGTATGAATCACGGTAAAGTGATCTGCAGAACTCTGTGCATTGTTAATGAAAGATATATGAAATATGCAATTCATTATTACAAGCTCACCTAAATTTGTTTTGTTCAAAGAAAATGGCATGGCCATTGCCTGTCTACATTAATTGCTGTGTAAGTTAATTATAAATGAATGTGGAAGTATAAGTTAGATGTGTTTGTTATTACTAGGGCATGCCCGTACTATATATATATCTAAAATTATATCCGCCCCCCCTCTATTTACATGAAATGGTTTGGTCCATTCGCAAAGCCAAAGCGAACGGCTTGCGAGTACGGTGACAATCCCCCCCCCCCTCTATTTACATGAAATGGTTTGGTCCAAAGCGAACGGCTTGCGAGTACGGTGACAATCCCCCCCCTCTATTTACATGAAATGGTTTGGTCCAAAGCGAACGGCTTGCGAGTACGGTGACAATCCCCCCCCTCTATTTACATGAAATGGTTTGGTCCAAAGCGAACGGCTTGCGGAGTTTGGGAAAGAAATCGCCATAGCGTGCACAAACGCGCAGGAAAGCGAAAGAATCACAAATTAGTTTTAATTAGTTTTAAAACATAGTTTAACGCCAACATAGCGGCAACATAGTTTGCCAACGTGAAATAAATGAATACGCTCTCAAATGTGCCGTCCGAGGCAGAGTCTGTTCGCCACGTTCGGCACACGTGATAGCTCGCTGCTCTCTGATTGGTTGAATCGTTTTTTGGACATAGCTCGGTAACTACTTCTCCGATTAATATGAAACCTTGAAAAGGCACATCCTCAGGTCCCCAGCAATATACCTGGCAAGTTTAAAGTATATCGGACCCGTGGTTGTCGAGAAACAGCGGTCACAGACACACAGACACACAGACATACACACAGACATACACACAGAGATTACTGGAATTATAGATAGATGAATAAGCTGAATATGTAAAATAAAATAAACTGATAGATTAAGTTAGTTTCTGGACATTGCACAGGCATTAGAGGGCAGTTTGCATCTGTCAGATTCAGGGTCGGACATGGTCAAGTTCAGGATCAAGCTCGGTCAAATTCGGAGTCTGGTTCAGTCAGATTCGGGCTCAGACTTTGTCAAGTTCAGCTTCGGGCTCAGCCAGATTTGGGGTCAAGTTCGGTCAGATTCGGGGTCAGACTTGGTCACGTTCAGAATCGGGCTCGGTCAAATTCGTCTGGTCCAGTCAGATTCGGGGTCAGACTTTGTCAAGTTCAGCTTCGGGCTCAGTCAGATTTGGGGTCGAGTTCGGTCAGATTCGGAGTAAGACTTGGTCAAGTTCAGGGTCAGGCTTGGTCAGGTTTGGGTGTCGGACATGCTCAAGTTCAGCTTCGGGCTCAGTCAGATTTGGGGTCGAGTTTGGTCAGATTCGGGGTCAGACTTGGTCAAGTTCAGGATCGGGCTCGGTCAAATTCGAGTCTGGTTCATTCAGATTTGGGGTCGGACTTTGTCAAGTTCAGCTTCGGGCTCAGTCAGATTTGGGGTCGAGTTCGGTCAGATTTGGGGTAAGACTTGGTCAAGTTCAGGGTCAGGCTCAGTCGGGTTCAGGTGTCAGACTTGGTCAAGTTCAGGGTTGGGCTTGGTCAGGTGCAGTCAGATTCGGAGTTGGACTTGGTCAAGTTCAGGGTCAGGCTCGGTAAGATTTGGGGTCGAACTTGTTGAAGTTCATCTTCGGGATCAGTCCGATTCGGGGTCGGGTTCGGTCAGATTTGTGGTCTGACTTGGTCAAGTTCAGGGTCAGGCTTGGTCAGGTTCGGGTGTCAGACTTCGTCAAGTTCAGGGTCAGGCTCGGTCAGGTTTGGTCAGGGTTCGGGTGTCGGACTTAGTCAAGTTCAGAGTTGGGCTCGGTCAGATTTGGGGTCAGGTACAGTCAGATTCGGAGTTGGACTTGGTCAAGTTCAGGGTCAAGCTCGGTCAGGTTTGGTCGGGTTCGGGTGTCATACTTGGTCAAGTTCAGGGTTGGGCTCGGTCAGATTTGGTGTCAGGTGCAGTCAGATTCGGAGTTGGACTTGGTAAAGTTCATGGTCAGGCTCGATAAGATTTGGGGTCAGATTTGGGGTCGGACTTGTTCAAGTTCAGCTTCGGGGTCTGACTTGGTCAAGTTCAGGGTCAGGCTCGGTCAGGTTTGGTCGGGTTCGGGTGTCATACTTGGTCAAGTTCAGAGTTGGGCTCAGTCAGATTTGGGGTCAGGTTTAGTCAGATTCGGAGTTGGACTTGGTCAAGTTCAGTGTCGGGCTAGGTAAGATTTGGGGTCACATTTGGGGTCGGACTTGGTCAAGTTCATAGTCGGGCTCAGTCAGATTCGGGGTCACGTTCAGTCAAATTTGGGGTCGGATTTGGTCAAGTTCAGGGTTTGGATCGGTCAGATTTGAGGTGCAACCGTACATTAGGTGCAACCGTACATCTCTGACCCCTACAGTCAGAGAATTTACCGAGTCTTCTGAACCAAATTGACAGAGCTGTTCAGAGTTCCAGGCATTTGTAGGATACCCGGGGTTCATTGTAATAATGCTTTACAACTTGCTCCTCAAAAAAGAAGGTGAATACTTTGTGCCCCGAGAGGACTCAGTTACACCTTCTAAAACAAGCAAATGGACATTACAACCAATGCAAGAATAACCTTTAAAGGTGAATGGTCCTTTCAAGATTGCTCATTCTGCACTCTTCCTCCCAGACAAGCCCATCGATCATTTAGAGACGCACTCAGATCTGACTAAAACTTCCAATAAGATCTGACTACAAATTGTAAAGGTGAGTGCTCCATTATGGAGCACACTGTCCATCAGAGGGGATAATAATCCCAATGTCCAAAATTATCCCATGGCATTCTTTTTTTCAATAGTAGTTCTATGGGCTAGTATTGCCACCACAGATATTCCCTTTTGCCTAATTATATGACCTTTCCTGGTTGTTGTTTTTTACCACCACAGCAGCCACGTGAGGCTTTGTGTAAATTCTCCTTCTGACAGCAGATCAGACACTTACTTATACAGCATGATTGGATTATTATCATCGTAGATAACCATACTGAGCTGTATTCTGCATACTGTGGAAGTGTAACTATGGGTTTGGAAGGATCATACAGATCATGTGAATAAGGTACCTTCAAGAGTGTCATTCAGGAGAAACCAGAGCTCCTGAAGGATCTTACCAGTGTGTGAGATTCATACAGCAGCAGCAGTGGGGCAAACATGTCAGCATGATGGAGCACAGCTTTTAAGATGGAAATTGAAAAGAGTGGGAGGCGGTCCGGCGGGGGCTGGGCCTTGTCATGGGGCCAATCTCTGAAAGTCTGAGTCACCAAGGAGCCTGAGGAACAAAAGGAGGCAAATCCAAATCAATAAGAAATCTTTCCCACTTACTCCCCCTCTCCCACCCGTAACCCCCCACATACCTTCTTTAGTCCTTACCAGGAATTTAGACTCTGGAGGCTCTTTGTGTTTCTTCAAGGCTCCTGGTCTCGAGAGTCTAAACAAAATTTGTGACGAGAAGGATAAGGCCCCTATGTGTGTGCGTGTGACTATTTGTTTGTTTGTGTGACTATTTGACATGTGACTATTTGATATAATAGCATACTATCGTGAAGTATGCTACTATGACTAATACATCGCATACTGTCGTGAAGCTTCCAGCTGGCCATAGCAAATCGGTGCAGGCGAGTTCGGAGTTGGATTGGATCCGATGACCTTTGCTGAGTCGGGGTGGGAAAAGGAGATAGCGGTAGCCATATTTGATGAACGGGATGCATAATGGGTGGAATGAGAATAGTGTGGTGGCAAATTAAACAAAAAAACGAAAATGAAACGATGTTGAGAAACTGCCAAAATGTGCTAAAATATAAGAAGTCATTAAAAAATGAAAGCATGTCGATTAGAAATTATAGGTAAACTTGTTTTCTACACCCAGCAACGTACGAAAGACTTTATACAACTTACAAAGTGTTCCCACAAGACAGCTGTTTGAATTTTATAGCAACTGCTGCCAGGGTGTAGAAATAAATAAGCCGCTAAGAATGAAGGAAACCATCCGAACAGGAGGAAATGGAAGGATGTAATGTGCACGTGGGACTCTGCATTTCAAAAATCTGCCATTTGTCTCGTAAAATTACCTTGTAACCCCACAGGCTGATACTACATGGAATGGTGTTCAGGAAATACATTTGGTGACGGATTGGAAAACAAGGCTCGTCTTCAACTAGTTAATTTGAACAAACAAGGAAACTTTCATGAGCTACGCATGGCCAGAAAGAGTTATGTACTTTCGACACGACGGACCATATATTTTCATCAGGCTCAGAAAACTAATGACGTATCGACAAAGAAAGTGCAGTAATTTACCATAAGAATTTTTTTGCGTGATTTCTATTTTACAACCCTGAGATTCAGGTACACAGTTTCAGGATTGTTTCAGATACACGCAGTTTCAGGTACACGTGGGTTTCAAGTACAGGGTATTTTGGGTCTTTTGGATCCTCTTGGCCTTTAAGGGAATTTTGGGTCTTTGGGGTGTTTTGGGTCTTTGGTGTCTTTTGGGTCTTCATGGTGTTTTGGGTCTTCAGGCTCTTTTGGGTCTTCGGGCTATTTTGGGTCTTTGGGGTGTTTTGGGTCTTCGGGGTGTTTTGGGTCTTCGGGGTGTTTTGGGTCTTCGGGGTGTTTTGGGTCTTCGGGGTGTTTTGGGTCTTCGGGGTGTTTTGGGTTGTCGGGGTGTTTTGGGTCTTCGGGGTGTTTTGGGTCTTTGGGTCTTCAGTGTCTTTTGGGTCTTCGGGGCTTTCAGGGGATTTTGGGTCTTAAGGGTCTTTGGGTTCCTCTGGGTCTTTAAGGGTCTGAGTCTTTTTGGGTCTTCGGGGTCTTTTGTGTCTTTGAGGTATTTTGGGTCTTTGGGATATTTTGGGTCTTCAGGATATTTTGGGTCTTCTAGGTCTTTGTCGCCATTTGGGTCTTCAGGGTCTTTTGGATCCTGTGGGCCTTTAAGGGTATTTTGGGTCTTCGGGGTGTTTTGGGTCTTAAGGCGTAAGCGTGACATGTTTCACGTTGAGGCAGCAGAGCGGTTGCGCCGCTCGCGTTGATGAAGATCGAATCTCCGTTTAAAGACATAATCACGGCTCGTGCATGTTGTGCCGGAAGTGACGTCAGGCCGCTCACAGTGATGGCGATTCAGCCGCGGGATCGTTTTGTCCCGCAGTCCGCGGCTGCTGTGGCATGTTTCACGGCGCTGTGCCACACGGTGTTGGCACAGAAAGGTAATGGCTGTGGCCACACAGTTTTGGGACGGCTCAGTGGTACTTTGGCGTCTGCCAACTACCCGCAGGCGTATCTTCCAGAGTCCATGTGCCATTGGGAGTTCCGTGTACCTAACGCAGCATGCCTTGCTCTGCGGTTTGCGGATTTTGACGTCCCAACACAGAATCACTGCCAAGAGTCTTACGTTAAGATATATGATGGCATCGCCAGCCTGTCCGTAATTGATGCTTTTTGCGGCATGTTGGATGAGGGCGGCGAGTGTACCGTTCGTTCGGCCGGAAACAAGGTGACGATCAGGTTTCAGAGTGGGTCAGAGGCTCCGGGTAGAGGATTTCTCCTGTCGTACAGCAGCGTTGAACATCGGGATGAGTTAATAACTTGTCTGGAGACTGGAGCAAACTTTACTGAGCACGAGTTCAGTAAGTTCTGCTCCGCTGGATGCCTGACTTCCTTTGGAGTTGTGTCCGGTAGCATCCCTACTGGCTACCGTGATTCGTCACCCCTGTGCAAGGCAGCCGTGCATGGTGGTGTCGTCGCAGCCGACCTGGGTGGCCAAGTGGACGTGGTACAAAGCAAAGGTCGCTCCTTCTACAAGAGTCAGATTGCCAACGGAGTCACATCTGTCAGAGGAAAAGATTCCACCAGCCTGTTCACATTCAAAACTTCAGGCTGCTATGGAAGGCTCGGACTAGCGTCTGGTGTAGTTCGTGACTCCCAGCTCTCGGCATCTTCGCAGCTGACTGAAAATGCCAAAGACGGTGGAAGGCATGCCTGGCCTGCAGCCTTTGCTCGACTGAACAGATCTAGCTCTGCGTGGGTAGCTCGCCATGCAGACACCAGCCAGTGGCTGCAGGTAGACCTTGGAAAGCGTCGAAAGGTTACAGGCATAATCACAGCTGGCTCTGGGGGTCCTCCGCACCCAACTTACTTTGTGTCCATGTATCGACTTCAGCGGAGCGTCGATAGGATTTCATGGGATTACTACAAGACCAAAATGTTGAGAACACCCAGGTTGCTTCAAGGAAACGCTGATAGCGAGGGTCTCGTGCGGAACAACTTGATTCCACCCATGGAGGCGAGATTCGTTTGTGTGCTTCCCATGGAGTGGCACCAGAAAATCGCCCTACGGCTGGAGCTTTTGGGCTGCGAGATAACGGCGAGCCCTCATGCCATGAGACCTTTACCCCCTGAACCTGAACAGCCAATGGAGGACACAACACATATAGTTACCACTCCAGCTGTGCTTGTTATGAAGAACAACACAATACCAGGCCGTGCCAATGAAGGTGTAGAGTTGTTGGATGTTGTGGTGCCTGCATCCCTCCTGCTCTGCATCTTACTCATCATTTTGTGTCTCTGTGCTTGTCGGCATGGTGATCGAGGGGCCAGGAAGGTGATTCAGAGGAGAGAGTGGCCATTTTGGAGGAGGGCTCATGGTGGAGTGGCCATTTTGGAGGAGGGCTCATGGCAGAGTGCCTTTTTGGGTGTAGTGTTTCCAGCCGCAATCTCGCCACCTGAAGGGTATGCCGGATTAACACCCTGCAGCCGCCTCTCTACCTGAAGGGTGACTTTGATCGAACTCTTGATGCCGTACCTCTACTGCCTTGGGGCCTACTCGTGGACTTGCCTACTCCTACCCTCTCATGCTGGGCCTGCACTGGGGCCTACCACTGGGCCTGCCCTGGGGCCTACTCTTGGACCTGCCTTCTCTTGGACTGGCCTACTCTTGGACTGGCCTACTCTTGGACTGGCCTACTCTTGGACTGGCCTACTCTTGGACTGGCCTACTCTTGGACTGGCCTACTCTTGGACTGGCCTACTCTTGGACTGGCCTACTCTGGTTTTTCCCTCTCTTCTCCCTTCTTTGATTTATGTGTCGGAAGAGATTTTTCGTGTGATAATCCATAAATAAAGACAGTGTGATTGAAGGCTTGGCTTGGTGTGCTTCAGGCCATAACAAATTGGGTCTTCGGGTCTTTGTGGTCTTTTGGGTCTTCTGGGTCTTTGGGGTCTTTTGGGTCTTCGGGGTCTTTTGGGTCTTTTGGGTCTTCAGGGTCTTTTTGAGCCTCAGGGCCTTGAAGGCTATTTTGGGTATTTTGGGTCTTAGGGGTCTTCAGGGTAGTTTGGGTGTCCAGGGGTCTTGGTGGTCTGAACGGTCTTGGGGGAATAACGGGTCGTCAAAGGTCTGAGGGGTCTCAGCAGTTTTAACGTAATGAAGAGGGTTAATTAAGAGGGTGGTAATTTTATTTGAAGAAGAAGAAGACGTTTTCTGTCGCATAACGACATAACGACATAACCATATACGTTTGCTCTATTATAATAATAAATATATAAGAGAATAATAAGACATGGAGAAGGCAACTTAATAATTTGGTCAAAAGGTCAAAGGTCAGCGTCACATAAAATCATCAATTTTCATCTGATTAACCTGAAATTTTAAGAATTTGCATATTGGGTCACTGAATTGGTTCTCCAATCAAAAGCTAGAAGCTGAATGTTTTTTTGTTTTTTGGGGATCAAAAAGTCAATGGTCAAGTTTGCATAAAAGCATCAATTTTCATTTTGTAATTTTTTAAAATCGCTTTCATTCTTTTGAGCAAATGGAAGGAGAAGGTGTCTGTTTACAAACGGACGTGGACAGGCTTGGCATTTTCAGATGCTTTCTCGTTTTAATTATTTTTGATCGACCAGGCGAGCACTTATTATCCAAGTACTGCAGTTATGAGGTTTGCACAAGGTGAAATATCTACGTGTGTGTGTGTGTGTGTGTGTGTGTGTGTGTGTGTGTGTGTGTGTGTGTGTGTGTGTGTGTGTGTGTGTGTGTGTGTGTGTGTGTGTGTGTGTGTGTGTACATGTCGTTGGTTGTTATCTCCATATGCGGGTTTCAGAATGGGGAACGGAGCCCCAAGTCTCAAAGCATATCCACCTGTATGTGTGTGTTATGCATAATATGTGTATGATTAGTGATTACATATCAATGTGTGTATATAATGTCATGTATAATATGTGTATAATCACGATTCATGTGCATGCACAATTACAACCGTGCATGCATATGTATAATCACCACTCATGTATATGTATATGTACATGTGTGCATGTGTAGGTGCCGCCAACTCTTGTCGTCATCTCCACTCGCGAGTCTCTAACACTAAACGGAGCTTTCCCTGGTACTGAAGCATCATTTGTATGTTTGTACGTGTGTGTTTTTGAACAGTGATATAGGGCTAATTAAATGGGAGAGCTTGTACATTAATCACTTGCAGGACAGACAATACGAGACGCCAGTGTACTTTTAATTGAATTACAAGAACATTAGTAGACAGTGGTGTTCCCATCTGAACCCCAGTATGATGCACAAGGGTTCCGAGTTCCCATATACTATGTATCTGTGCATTGTCTATTAATATCCCAGTAATTCATGAAAAAGTATATCGATGTCTGTTATTGCTTGTCCTGAATGTGATAAATATATGAGCTCCTCCATGGGCCATAGATCGCTGAAAAAAATGGAAATAAATATTTAATATATCAGATGGGTTCACAGCCTCATGAGCCATGGCTTCAGGTGGGAACACCAAACAGCCCAAACCATATATGGCCCTTCCCTCATTTTTTCCATTTCTCACTTTTTGTTTTTGCTCACTTCTCTCTCCATTATTTATAAATGCATATGATATGATGTTGGTCCCTTGACCGATTGAGCGGGAATGCAGAGCAATATTCTCCGAATCAAAGATACCGCATCAAGATAAAGCTGCCATTGACCAATTGTTGATTAAGCTTTTTTCCAACTTCACACGAACATTTTACAGAAATCAAGAGTACTACTTTTGAATAGTGATGTGAAATAATTTTGTTCCTCGTTTATACAATATGTCTGGGAAACAGACTAGGCCAGACCAAATACTGGTTATGAAAAGGTTGTACAAGTGGAAGCTTTACAGGAAGAACAGATTGAAAGAACCTGCAAGGTCAGATCGAAATCATTAATACCCCACGCACACGAAGCGTAAAGCGGGGTTAAGCAATTGAATCACATATATCTATCCATCCGTCTGTCCGCCCGCCCGCCCATCCACAAACGTCAGTTTACAATCTTTATTTTATTTCAATGGAATTATATGCTTGAACACTGTAGAACACAAATCTCCTTATCGCTTCTAAAAACCTCCAGTTTTTCAGTGCTTGGCCAAGAGTTTAATAAGGTCGTGTATAACACTATTTCAACGGTGCTAAACCTCTGGATTTTTTTCTTAAGACCTTTAAAATTATTATTCGTTCAATTGAATGTACCTTAACACTGCGTGGGGTAAGGCGTTCTATTAACTCTCTAGTTACATCCACCACCGATAGTGGATGGAGGTTATGTTTTAAACTCTGTTTGTTCGTCTGTATGTTTGTGAACAGGATATCTCAAAAAATTCTGGACGGACTCGGATGAAGTTTGGTGTAGAGGTGTGGTATGTGACAAGGAGGAAATGATTCGATTTTGGTGCAGATACAAATTCGGATCTGGATCCCCAAATTTTTAAAGTGATTCTTCATCATTGAGAGATGTCGCCAAAAATGATATATCAGACGATATATCAAAATGTTGTGGACATATTCGGACGAAACTTGGTGGACAGATTGTGTGTATGATGAAGAAAAGTTTATTCAATTTTTATGAAGATTCAAATCCAGATGCGAATCAGAGAAATTTTTTCAGCGATTCTTCACAATTGAGTGATGGGGCCAAAAACAATATGTAGCATGTTATTTTAAAAAGTTGTGGACGATGTATGACAAAACTAGGTAGATTAGTTAGGTAGATGAGTTAGGTAGATGACAAGAACAAGCCGATTCCATTTTGGTTCAGGTACTGATCCAGATCCGGACTATCAGTGGGATATAAAACGTAAACGGTTCAGGCTGGCGGAGTGGCGGAGGTATGCGCTCTGCCGAGTGCTGTTCTAGTTATGATCTGTAATTTAAGCAATTTGTGTTGTCAAATGAGGAAATTATTAACAGTTGTGGAGATTAGAAAGCAAATCCTATATTTTTACTCTGCTACAACAGGTGCAAAGTAACAGTCATTTGATTAAAAATATATATCTTATACAATATAACAAAATTCCAAATAATATTATCTTAGAACATTATATTTGAATATAAATAATGTTACCTTAATACTGTATATCAGAAAATCAAATTAAAAATAAATAATGTTGTTTTGGAACATTTTATTTTAATATAAATAATGTTACCTTAATAATGTACATTAAAAACAAATTAAAAATAAATAATGTTATCTTGCAGCATTCTATTTGAATAAAAATAATGTTTCCTTAATATTGTACATTAAAAAACAAATTAAAATATATAATGTTATCTTGGAACATTCTATTTTATTATAACCAATGTTATCTTAATATTGTTGTGGATTTGAGAATCCTGTGTTTTTTTTTATTGTTGTAGTGTAATGAGAATTGTTGTAAATATCACCCTCCGTGTGTAAAGGTAATAGGTCGTCCTCCTAGTTACTCCATATACATACACGTAGCCAATCATATACCCTCTTAAGTAGTTATCTCTTTATTATGTGTATTAGTTTAAGGCTGCGTCTTCCGTTAATTGACACTGCATTGCACCGAATCCAAATAAGGTAGATTCCCTTTCATTCCCAAAGCCCCCCATTCCCAAAGCCTCGATTGCCAACTGCATTCGCCCTCCATTAGCCACGAGGTAATCTCGGAGAAGAAAGGCGTGGCCCCACCTCATCATGAAGGGTGGAGCCCCGAGCGACCAACCAAGGCTCAGGGGTTTGGCTTGAGAGGGCAGAGAGAGAACGATCGGGGAGGTTCGCGAAGGTTCGAGGGTGTGGCCTATATAACCCGCGGCGGGACGCCCCCACAAGGAGATGAGCCCTTGGAGAGCACGCGACGCACCTGACAAGAGCTGCGTGATCCAGGAGATGAGAGAGGGATGTCCCATGAGCTTTGAACCACCGCAGCTTGAACCACCGCAGCTTTAACCACCACAGCTTTGAGCTTTGACGGCAGTTTCGACCGTGGCCGCGAAGGAACGCGCCGTGCGAAACCGATCGAGAAGGGGCGGCGGCTGCTCACTCCCGGCCCGACCGTGCTCCGGTTCCAGTTAAACCTTCCTCTCCTTCCCGCCATTCGTTCCTGCCTTCATCCCCCCGTGTAAGTCTGCTCGTCGTCTGTCTTTTGTCTTGTCCTGGGGTTAAGTAAGACTGAGTAGGTAAGCTAGTAATTGCAGTGTCTTCTGGTCCTTCCATCCTTCTGTAAATTATTTTTGTATCTTTCCTTCTCCTTGGTTCCTTTAATTGTGTAAATAGTAGTAATAAATCATATTTGTTCCTCCTACTTTTGCCTTCTTCTTCTTCACATCCGTTCGTCTTTGAGGTTTCCACATTGAACACCTGTGGCGCGATTTTGGCCAACGTTTCGGAATCGGGTTAGTGAATGCTAATGACTCGAACTTCGGGTTGCTAAAAACCGCTCGGCAACTAGACCATCTAAAACTGGGGTTCGAGCGGGAGTCCCTCCCCTGCTTCGCGGTCAGGAGTGGCACTCAGGTCCTTGGGACTTTTCATAGACCAAATACCCTGGCTGCTCCCGACCGGAAGGAGCGTTGGGACTTCAGGACTCACGTCGGTCAGTCATAGACAAGGGGATTAATCCCCCCTTCTTAAGGGGAAAAAGGCCGACGGAGAGATCCGTAACAATTGGTGTCAGGAGCGAGATTCGGACCCGAAGTGCGTTTAACGCACTCAAATTACGAGTGGCCAAAATTGTATTTTATAACCACTAAATTTTAAAATCGTGCCATGGATAGTCAAGGCGATCGGGTGCCGGTGGGGGTAGAGTTAAAGGGGGTAGAATCGATCCAGGACCCCGGGGAGGATTTGTGAGTAATGGAGGAGCGCAATACACATTGGGTTGCGGGGGTATCAGGTGCACAAAATGGCGACGCCACGCACGAGGTTAGAGGCGCACAAAATGGCGGAGGCTCGCAGGTGGCAACAAGAGCCAAGCCCGCGGTACCAGCGGGTTGGGACCTGCATTTACTCATAGAGCAATTACGAGCATCTGTAGAAATGCAGAGGGCCAAATTAAGGGCAGAAATGGGAGAAGAGGGGGACAAAAACCGCCCGGGAAATAAAAGGGTTAAAATTAACCCAGGACCCCAGGGAAGGAGAAGGACAATTGGTAATGGAGGGAGCCGATGAGGGCACAGTAGAGGGGGTTGCAGAGGGACAAAATGGTGGCGCTTCGCACGCGGCGACGAGAGCCGCGCCCGCTGCGCAGGTAAGGGCTGGGGACATGCAAGCGTTAATGGCACAATTCATGTCGGAAATCAGGCAAATGAATGACAAGTCCACCAAAGAAATTCGGGAAGTGAATATTGGCATGAATAAAATGAATGGTAAAATATATCTCCAAGGGGAGCAATTGGGAAACCAAATTAAAGAAATAACTGAGGGACTGGCGAGGGACAGAGCCGCATACGAGGTAGGGGAAGCTGAGAGGGAGGTTAACCGCAGGTTGAGTGGGAGGGGCACATCGGTGCACAGCGAGGTAAAGCAGGTCGAGAAGCGCTGGTTGAGCGAAGCGGAGCAAAGCGCGGGTAAAATGACGGGTATAGAGATCGCGACCCGGGGTATGGGGCAGCCAGCGACCGCTGAGGTAGAGGGAATTTTAATAAAGCCAGCGGTCGTCAAAGAAAAAGTAGTGGGCATTGAAATTGAAAAGACCGGGGACTTAGAAAAGCACTCGCGGCAGGGAAAGATGGAAAATGTGCAAAGTCCCTGCTCACATCATGATGCTGTGCTTAGTAACCAAAATGAAAGTTTGCAGGTGGTGAAGGAACGAGGAAGGGGAAGCGCCCAGGTGAGTCGGACTGTACATGGCACGAAAGGATTTTTCATGCGCTTGGGATCGCGAAAGCACCCGGGCGTTCGTGGAAGGTCCTTTGTGTGCTGTGTTAAAGCGAATGGCGCGCGTGTGAAGAAAAGGTGTGTGAAGGTGAACGGTGCGCGTGTACGAATGGCGTCGGAGCGCAAGTGTGTTACTGAAAGTGAGGATGAGTGCACAACAGAGTGTGAAAGTGAGGATGAGTGCACAACAGAGTGTGAAAGTGAGGATGAGTGCAAAACAGAGTGTGAAAGTGAGGATGAGTGCACAACAGAGTGGGAAAGTGAGGGTGAGTGGGAAACAGAGTGAGAAAGTGAGGATGAGTGCACAAAAGAGTATGTGAGCGTTATGAGTAGACCTGAGTTTGTGCGAGGGGAGAATGCACGAGCGAGTGCTGTGACAAAGTGTGTGGGATATACGAGTGGCGTTGGGACGCCGGGTTTGGTGAGTGTGAAAAGGGTCGCGTGTGCGTGTGAGCAAGCGAGTAAAGCATCGACGTTAACCGGGTTAGCAGTTAGGGCGACGGATAGCCGAGGCGAGCACTCCGTGCGCGGTGCGTTTTGTTTGCAGCGAGGACCGGCCGGGACCGTAAGCGCGTCGCTCTTCGGAGCGTCGCGCACGAATCGGGCCGGGTCCCGCACTGAATGGTCGGTGCCGCGTCAGAGCGGCGATCGGCGCGATTCCGGGGGAGGGGGGCCAGGTCGAAGGGATCGGAACGGTGCCCCTTGGTGGCGGGGGCGGGATTCCGACCGGGCGAGATTGAGCCATCGGGTCGGCGACCGCAAGGTGCCGCGCCGAGATGGTGCGTGGAATCTCGGCCCAACGAAGCCTCCTCCCCAGAATCACGAATGCCGGACGGACTCAACCTGCAGGCGACCAAACCACCCAAAATCATTGCTCGGCTGTGCCGAGCCGAGCTGTGTAATAATGTAAAGACGCACCGAGAGGATCAAGTGAGTAGACTGTGATGGTAATAGTGTTTTGGACCCGAAATTGAGGATAGGGAATTAGTGATTGGCAAAAAAAATAATTGATGATTGGTAGAATGATTGGCAAATTTCTGATTGGCTGAAATTGGATGAATGAATGAATGAATGATCGTTTTAAGGCCATTTTTCCCCGCAAGAGCGGGGGTTAGCCTTGCGGGCCCCATGACAATCATGGTTCCCTGTTTTGAGGCAATGTTTTTATGGCCGGATGCCCTTCCTGACGCCAACCCTTGGTCACGCTCTTACGATGCGCAGGGATACGGTGTGCCTTTTCTGAATCTGGGTCTGGGGTACACACCGTGATCATTCATCCCAGCAAGCTGGTACTCAATTTGCCGACCTCGGAAGGATGACAGGCTGAGTCAACCCCCCTGGCGTTAATTCAGCGATCGAGCGGGATTCGAACCCAGGATCCTAGGATCCCAAGCCGGCACCCTGACCGCTAAGCCAACGCCAGGCTCTGCCTGGGCTGAAATTGGATGGGCCAAATGAATAGTGAGACATGCCCGATGTGGTGGAATGGTAACTCTGCCATCTCTCACACATGCAGGGGCACATGAGCAATAGCTATGGGGTTTATGGCAGTGTAATCTCGCCGAGGGAGGGTTTGGATAATGTATAGGGACCTAGAGATTGACCATAGGTAACGGTAGCGTTAAGTAGCGACATTGGACAGGTAGTCGGGGACATAGAGAGGTTAGAATGGTTGATAACGACGTGGGATGTGCTTAGTTTAAAGGGGCGACTGGAGAGCACCAAGTTAGCAGGAAACCAGATAGATCAGATGATGCCGTGTGGTTGAGAATTGAAAGTGTATTCGGAAGTGTATTGTGAAAAGTGTGAGTTGTATTGAGCATAGAAGTGTATGGAGCAGTGTATGAGTGAGTAATAGTGATTGAGTGTTGTGTTGACCGAATGGTCCTGGAGGAAGGAGGGTGCAGGAAGCACCAGGTGTAGGAGTGATTGCATAGGTGTGCAAATACAGTGGAGCATGGTTGTATGGAATACATGGAGTATGGAATATATGGAGTATGGAATGGATGGTGTGGAGTGAGTATAGTGAAAACTGTGGAGTGGAGTGGATGATGCGAAGGTGTGTATGGGGAGGATGGACCCCATCACGAATACCCGGGGAGGGTAGTTTAAGAGTTAGGTAGAGGGAGTAGGTAAATTGTGGTTGGATATTGGCATCTGTGGTGCGTGGTGGAAGAATGGTGTTTGGATGGGTGCATTAGTGACGTGGAAATGGCTGGGCGTGTGGCCTGTTAGTGTGTGTAGTTAAATGGGCACTCCGCCACTGTGAGGATGTCGGCCAGGTGAGGCCGCAGGTAGGCTCTGGGAGCCGGTATAGTTGTTGTGGATGGGGCCCGCGGATCCAGAGGACGGACCCGGGTAGCCCAGTGCCAGAGAGGGCACCGAGTGGGGAGAGCGCCGGAGGGCCTTCCCCAGTTAGATAGGTTAGGGTAAGGAGCAGGTAAGCTCGGAGGCAACTGCAGTGGTGGAGGTGTGCAGGTGGGTAGACCTGCTGGGAGAGCCGCACGACCCAGTCCGGAAATTTTGCGAAGGCACAGGGAGTTGAATCGGGGGAGTGAGACCCCAGATTGATGAAGCACCACAGTTTGGTCAATGGGAATTTGGTTCTTAAAACCGCATAGAGTAAGATTGCCAATGGATTGGCAGGGAAAGACCCCGGGTAGTGTAAAGTGTGTTAATGTCATTTAGGAAGTAGTTAGGATTAAGAATCTCCTCGCACCATCTACATCCACTCACCTGAGGTGACAAAACTCCACACCATGCCATGGTTGTTTTGATTTATTTTTTTTTGTGCAAATGTTTGGATTGTGAGATGCATCATGACGTGGGAGTGACATTGTGCTAATGTTCCATCTCTCCCTCCTTATGAGGATTGATGATGAATTAGTGATGGCAAATTTGGATTAGAGGGATTGTTCTGACGAATTTGGTATATGGGAGATATGGGGAAGACGTGACGGTAGTGACGAATTTGTAATGTGTACATTTTTGTAAATATGGGGTAAGGGAAAGGGTAGAGTAGGTAACAGGGGGGGTGACGTACGGTAGGGACGAGCTTTTCTCCGCTCAGTCTCCAGACGCACCTCACCTTGCATTGCCTTTATTGATGTGTACCCTTGTGACCTTACCTTGCATTGCCTTTATTGATGTGTACCCTTGTGACCTTACCCCTCGCTCACCTGTCTTCTCTGTCTTCCTTCCCCGACCCATGGATCGTGCTCTCTGGGCACCGAGGGGAGCGTGCGGGAGTCCGCCATTGTGTGCCAGAACCCCCGCAACCAGCTGTCTGCATCGATGCACCACTTATGGACCACATGTCTGTGGCTGAGCACCACTCATGGACCCCACGGGTTGAGGCATGGCCCCTCTGCTGGAACCGGCCACGATGGCCCAAGATCTTGCTTGCGGACCCGGTGAGGTGGCACCAAGCCCACAGGTGAACCACCCCTAGTCGGCCCCTGTGGGCCATAAATAAAAAGTGGACACGTTTTGTGCTTTTTATTGTCTAAATAGGCCGCCAGCAAGAAGAACAAGTTGACAACATCTGGAAGAACAATGGCCAGCAGAGGGAGCCGAAGAGCAAGACCACCAGCAGGGTTGTTTATTATGAACTGTGGTGACTGTGCACTGACTGGTGCGGTTTATTTGGTGCTTTATGGTGCTGATTTTTGGTGCTGGTGCGTCGATGCAGTACAGGCTGTTTCCCCCCCCCCCCCCCCCCCCCCAAAAGAACAATCACAGGTCCTGGGTTAACTTTGTAAATACCAATAGCGTCAATTGTAAATAATGCTCCCCACCGTTCATGTATAGTTTGAAGACAATTCCGCAATTCGGTTAGCTGTGGGCGTAAATCTGTTAGGCAGGGTGCAATGCAGCAGGGGGACATACTTATCTGTGTTTTAAAACCATCACACTCAGGGTCAGGTTAAATGTAGAGGGAACTACACCTACGTGCCACACTAAAGTTAAAGTTTTATAGGCCCGAGGACGTGCCTAGAGGATGAGTGTGCAGTGTTGTGGATTTGAGAATCCTGTGGTTTTTTTTATTGTTGTAGTGTAATGAGAATTGTTGTAAATATCACCCTCCGTGTGTAAAGGTAATAGGTCGTCCTCCTAGTTACTCCATATACATACACGTAGCCAATCATATACCCTCTTAAGTAGTTATCTCCTTATTATGTGTATTAGTTTAAGGCTGTGTCTTCCATTAATTGACACTGCATTGCACCGAATCCAAATAAGGTAGATTCCCTTTCATTCCCAAAGCCCCCCATTCCCAAAGCCTCGATTGCCAACTGCATTCGCCCTCCATTAGCCACGAGGTAATCTCGGAGAAGAAAGGCATGGCCCCCACCTCATCATGAAGGGTGGAGCCCCGAGCGACCAACCAAGGCTCAGGGGTTTGGCTTGAGAGGGTGGAGAGAGAACGATCGGGGAGGTTTGCGAAGGTTCGAGGGTGTGGCCTATATAACCCGCGGCGGGACGCCCCCACTAGGAGATGAGCCCTTGGAGAGCACGCGACGCACCTGAGAAGAGCTGCGTGATCCAGGAGATGAGAGAGGGATGTCCCATGAGCTTTGAACCACCGCAGCTTCAACCACCGCAGCTTTAACCACCACAGCTTTGAGCTTTGACGGCAGTTTCGACTGTGGTCGCGAAGGAACGCGCCGTGCGAAACCGATTGAGAAGGGGCGGCGGCTGCTCACTCCCGGCCCAACCGTGCTCCGGTTCCAGTTGAACCTTCCTCTCCTTCCCGCCATTCGTTCCTGCCTTCATCCCCCCGTGTAAGTCTGCTCGTCGTCTGTCTTTTGTCTTGTCCTGGGGTTAAGTAAGACTGAGTAGTAAGCTCGTAATTGCACTGTGTCTTCTGGTCCTTCCATCCTTCTGTAAATTATTTTCGTATCTTTCCTTCTCCTTTGTTCCTTTAATTGTGTAAATAGTAGTAATAAATCATATTTGTTCTTCCTACTTTTGCCTTCTTCTTCTTCACATCCGTTCGTCTTTGAGGTTTCCACATTGAACACCTGTGGCGCGATTTTGGCCAACGTTTCGGAATCGGGTTAGTGAATGCTAATGACTCGAACTTCGGGTTGCTAAAAACCGCTCGGCAACTAGACCATCTAAAACCGGGGTTCGAGCGGGAGTCCCTCCCCTGCTTCACGGTCAGGAGTGGCACTCAGGTCCTTGGGACTTTTCATAGACCAAATACCTTGGCTGCTCCCGACCGGAAGGAGCGTTGGGACTTCAGGACTCATGTCGGTCAGTCATAGACAAGGGGATTAATCCCCCCTTCTTAAGGGGAAAAAGGCCGACGGAAAGATCCGTAACAATATTGTATATTACAAAAACAAATTTAAAATAAAGAATGTTGTTTTGGAACATTTTATTTTAATATAAATAATGTTACCTTAATAATGTACATTAAAAAACAAATTAAAATATATAATGTTATCTTGGACCATTCTATTTTAATATAAATAATGCTACCTTAATATTGTACATTAAAAAACAAATTAAAATATATAATGTTATCTTGGAACATTCTATTTTAATATAAATAATGTTACCTTAATATTGTACATTAAAAAAACAAATTAAAATATACAATGTTAGGCCCAAAAAAATATATTGCTGGTCTCTGGTCAGACCAAAGTTCCAGAATTGATGCGGCGATTTGGTTTTTCTTTTTCTTTTTCTTTTTTGAAAAGCATGGATTGCACATATAGACGTGTTTTTTGTGTTCTCATGCCTTGCGGTCCTCCTCATCTGCTGTGGCGCCGTCCAGAGAGAAATTAAAGACAGCCAATGGGACTTGTAGGACTTTTGTTTTGTAAATAATGATCACAAGCTTAAGTTATTTTAAAATGTATTTATTCTGAAAATCATTAAGTTATTCAAGCATATTATAGACTGCGACTCGCCGTACCGTGAAACATTCAAATGCGCCCATTGCGTCAGCACTGCACATGCGCAAGTGGTCTAACAGGCCGATGGTCTCCCACGATCTCTTCTCCCAGTCCACCAGATTATCACAGACACTTACAACTTCATGACAAACGAGATAGGTTCCAGATCTAACTAACGAGACCACCCGCAGCTCTCTAGGCCTTCTGGTTGCTTCACACGAACCCGACAAAGATCGTCTTCGTTTCAATAAATGGCAATATCCAGCCGATAGAGGCCTTGCATCACGTGAGCGTCGTCCATGGCAACCGGTTCCGGCCGCCATCTTGGGTGGCATAAACAACATGGTGGGAAAGCTGTCGTTTGATCAGCCGGACCTGTCAGTTTATGCCCGTAGCTTGCCCGTTGAAGCGTTTTCGCGGTATTGTGAGAAACTGAGGCTGTGTCATCTGCCTGTGGACCCGTGTGGACCCACAAGTACGCCACACACACTCCACAGTACACACGTACGCCACACGTACGCCACACACACTCCACACATACGCCACACACACTCCACAGGTACGCCACACGTACGCCACACATACGCCACACACACTTCCCAAGTACGCCACACACACTCCACAAGTACGCCACATGTATGCCACACACACTCCACACGTACACCACAAGTACGCCACACACACACTCCACAAGTACGCCATACGCACTCCACATGTACGTAACCAAATGCCTAATCCTGCTTTTCCCTTCGCGAGCGAAGGTAACAACCTCATGAGCCATATTCTCACCTGAGAGCTGCAGTCAAGGCAGCCATGAATCCGTTTTGGCGTTGTGTCATCCGGAAAACGGAAGAATGACAAGCCCGATCCCTTATGAAATCGGGCTGTACATCCGACAGCACAACTCTTTACCATCGTGTAGGGGGCAATTTATATGTGAGACGAGTTTCAAATTGCCACCATTACGTATGGTGGCAGAAGCAATGTTTTGCCACCCAAGCGGTCACGTGACTAAGAAGATGACGTCACATGAAACTTCCCTATTGGATTAATGACGTCACGGCACACAAAACTACTCATATCTTTGGAACAGCTGGTTGGATTTGGACAAACTAAACGCAGTTTTGTAGGGGAGAACCGTGCGCGAACGTCGATACCAAATTTGAAAAAAATAATTGTTGACGCGCAGGGTCAAAATCGATGCGCGCGCTAACCAGAACCCGGAAATATATTTTTCTCGGCCTTATCTTGGAACATTCTATTTTAATATAAATGTTACCTTAAAAATGTACATTAAAAAACAAATTAAAAATAAATAATGTTGTTTTGGAACATTTTATCTTAAAATAAACAATGCTGCCTTAAAAATGTACACCAAAAAAAAAACAAATTAAAAATCAATAATGTTATCTTGGAACATTTTATTTTAATATAAATAATGTTACCTTAATAATGTACATTTAAAAACATTAAAAATAAATAATGTTATCTTGGAACATTCTATTTTATTATAAATAATGCTGCCTTAAAAATGTACACCAAAAAAACATTAAAAATCAATAATGTTTTCTTGGAACATTTTATTTTAATATAAATAATGTTACCTTAATAATGTACATTAAAAAACATTAAAATAAATAATGTGATCTTGGAATATTCTATTTTAATGTAAATAATGCTGCATTAAAAATGTACACCAAAAAAACAAATTAAAATAAATAATGTTTTCTTGGAACATTTTATTTTAATATAAATAATGTTACCTTAAAAATGTACAGCAAAAAAAACAAATTTAAGATAAATAATGTTATCTTGGAACATTCTATTTTAATATATATAATGTTACCTTAAATAATAATGGGGAGAGAAGGGGACCTTAAAACAAATTTAAAATAAATAATGTTAATATCTTGGAACGTGATATTTTAATATACTCTATTGTACTGTATAATAAAATCAAATATTCCAAGGCTTCCTGGGTTTCTCATTTATAACTTACCCATAGGGCAGCTTTGATAAATAAAAGTAATACTGAACAAAGGATTTGTTGGGAACACTGGGCGATGTCAGAAATGTTCCATCACCCTTCGTGAAACAGTTTGCCATTGGTTAAAGGAATATTTAACGGCATGACAGAGACAGTTCAAAAGGTTTCCAAAGTCAATGTGAGTGCAGAGCAATGATGTCAGCATGGTGCCCGTTTGTAACAGATATATATCAGAGCAAACTTAAAGTTTTAATATCACCTGCGTTTGCTCAACTCCATCATGAGAATTCTATCCCTCTATTTACTCAGCATCCTATTTCATTTTACACCGCCAACAGTGACGTATCACCAACCGAAATATCTCATAATTGAAAGCTAGCTCAATTGCCTTTACAATTGAAACTATTAATCTGCCGTTTACCCAATGGAAACATTGATGCTGAAAGGAGCGTTGGCAATTGCGATGGTGCCCTAATTGGTGCCGCTGCCTCGGTGCATCATAATCGAGCAGCTGCGGATCCTCCTGAGGCTGTGTCGCAGATGCAGTGACACCTGTAGGTTAAGATAGGAGTTTGTGAACCGGCCAGGGTACCGGCGCAATAATAGCATACTCTTATTGAAAGATCTGCTCTCTGCTGGCGTGCGTCATCCACATTTCATCCTGTCGGTAATCAAACACCGAGAGTATGGTACGGTGAGAAGAGATGAGTATGGAGAGACATCACCGAGTACAGTTATAAAAGTGGCGCCATTGTTATGACGTCGCTGGCACCAAGAGTATCCTGGGAAGTGACGTTAGTGACGTCACTTCCCCCAAGCTCAGTGGTTGTGTTAAGTGTTTGTCTCGTCAATATGTCCGTGTGTGTGTGTTTGTGTGTGTGTGTGTGTGTGTGTGTGTGTGTGTGTGTGTGTGTGTGTGTGTGTGTGTGTGTGTGTGTGTGTGTGTGTGTATCAGCTCTATTACGAGCCTTAGCCAATTTATAATAAAAATGGAAAAGGCAAATTAATAATTTTGTAAAAAGGTCAAGAGGTCAATGGTCAGCGTCACATAAAATCATCAATTTTCATCCAATTGACCTGAAATTTCAATTTACCATTTGGATTTTGTCCTCAAATTTTCAAAAAAGCTTAAATTTGATAATATGGAGAAGACAAATTAATCATTTTGTCAAAAGGTCAAAGGTCAGCCTCACATAAAATCGTCAATTTTCATCCGATTGACCTGAAATTTAAATAATTTGCATAATGAGTCACTGAATTGGTTCACCAATAAAAAGCTACAAGGCAATTGTTATTTTAGGTCAAAAGGTCAAATGTCACGGTTGCATAAAATCGTCAATCTTCATCCAATTTATCTGAATTTTTTAGAATTTGCATATTGGGTCACAGAATTGGTTCACCAATCAAAAGCTACAAGCGGATTGTTTTGTTTTTTTAGATCTACAGCTCAAAGATCAAGGCTGCCTAAAATAATCAATTTTCATTTAGTATTTTTTTTTTATAAACTCTTTTCATTATTTTGACCAATGGAAGAAGAAAAAGGTGTCTGATTACAAACGGACGTGGACGGGCTTGGCATTTTCAGATGCTTTCTAGTTTTTGATTAAATAGTTATCTGCCCCATGGCAGGTCCAAGTACCTTCCGGTCCTCGGGGAGGATACAGTGTGCACCAAAATGGCCTGGGTTGTTTGTCAATGTTTTTCCAGTGCGGTCGGAACTTGAACCTGCAAACACAAGATTATAAAAACAAAAGCTCAGTCAGTTGAGACAAACCAAGAGCAAAGTCAATTACCTCGGTGGATGTGAAGCCTGTGTCAATTCAAACCACAGACAAGCAGCTTCTTAAATACTGCAGTTCAATATTGACTGAGCCCTATGACAGCATAAGCCATATACTAATGCTTTATCTTAGACAATATAATGAAAATTATATTTTTATTACAGGTATATTATTTCCCTTTTTTAAATTATTGATCAGGAATTTAAAATGGATACAATGCAAACTTTAAGTAAATCCATATCAGCAAGTGCATTGATGCTCAAATGCAGAGAAAGATGAAATGAATTCCCCCCAATCAAGTTTGACCACCTTGAATCTTATGTCAACGGACAGCCACTCACTCGTTTTGGAGTACATTCATGCACCTGTGTTATTTTGAGAATCCCGAGTAGTAGATTGCATCTCGCACTGAGCCAATGATTACGAAGGATGTCACGTCTGCACTCAACGAAGCCAAAGCCTGAGCTGTTCAGCTAGAGACAAAACAGAGCTTCATTGTTAACTCGCAATTAATCTGGAGGACAAAAAAATATTTCATACTGATCAGATCAGGCATTCTACTTGTTGATTTATGACATGATAATGAAGGCACCTATGACAGCATCATTCACATGTGTTATTCCCCATGGGGAGTAATTTGCAATGAGCCACCATTGAATTTTTTTCCATGGAGCGGTTTCAGAGATACAGAGGTGCAAAGTTTTTCGGTTTTTCCAAGATGGCGCTGGCACCACATGATCGATGATGTCATAATGATTTTAAAATTATACAGGAGGCACTCCTATGGTGAAAATTTCGTGTCAATTGGACCAATGGTTGCAGAGAACACTAATTTTGAAGGTGACAAACCCACAAATTCCCATCAGAAGGACCATATATACACAGTCATGGCAAAAAATATTGGCACTCTTGCACTTTTTTTCAAATAATTCACCATTTCTTCCAGAAAATTGTTGAAATTTTTAAAATCTTTGGTATCCACATTTGTATTTCTTTTGTTTGCAGTGGAACAAAACAAAAAAGGTGAAATAATTACTAAATCTTAGCTTATTCCACACAGAAATCCAAAAATGGCCCGGACAATATTGTCGTGCATAGCCTCCGGTTAATACCAGAGGCTCGCGGATGGACCGAAAACGGCTTTAATTGAGGCAACAGCCAAACACGGACTCAACTATGGACGCGGGAGGAAGAAGGAAAGTGGGAGCTGCGGTAAAAGCTTACCTGGAGCGCGCCGACGGCAGCTACGCTCCTGCAAGGAAATTAACTCGACACGGACACAAGCTTTTGAATGAAAGGGGAAAATAATACAAGGGTTTATTAAATAAAAGGACGGGACAGGGAAACGCGATATTAACTAAAACTCCTAAATTGCGATCCCACACACCAGACCTCAAACAAAAACAGGGGGTTGAATCACGAAAATAACACATTCGTTATGTAGTGTACGTGGCGTGCGGTCTTATCTGGTCTCGTCGTCTTGTCCGTCCAATCTCCGCTGCACACTACGAGGTCCCTTGCCCCAGCGCACCAGCACCGCAAAGGCCCGGGCCAGTGGCCACTCCAGGCTCCTCGTCGACCCCCACGAGGTCCGTGCACCAAAGGTCCAACGCGGTGCTGCATGAAGCAAGCGAACTCCACTCGGGCTCGGACTAAACTCGGGCTGCCGGCCGGGACTAAAGCTGCTGAAGCTGTAACTCTCCACTCGAACAGGGCCAGGACTTGGAACTGCGCTTAGAGCTAGCGCTGCTACTCACAAGCCAGCTCTCTAGCCAACTCACAAACCAACTCACAAGCCAACTCTGAACTGTCAATCTCCTGAAACTGTGACTCTCCACTCAACCAGGGACGGGACTCTGAATAAAGCTCCTCACTCCACCAGGGACAGGACCTCTCTCAACTCGGGATCGCACCGGGACTGCCAGGGCCAGGAATCTGCATGCAGAGTTCGGCAGACTCTTTTTATAACCTCTGGCGGTGACGTCAGCCTCGGCGCGGCACCCAACCAGAGCCTCGCAGCTTCCCGCCATTTGCCGACCCTCCTCGCGCCTTCCGCATTGATTCGCACCTTCCGCACCAACCAATCACAATCCTCCTGGGCGTAGTTATAGCTCGTGCGTGTAGCGTGCTACACGAGGCCCAGCGGAGATGAAGCTGGCTGCGGTCCAGACGGCGGTACCCCAAGCCGGCCCCCTTGCCTGTTCGTCTTCCAAAGTCATGTCAGGGAAGGGAATTATTTAGTGTTGCAATAAAGAGCCTAACTAAGTGTCTAAATGGTGCATTGCCAAAAGGGACAAAGGTTTGGCTACCAGGTGTGACATACAGGGGCTTTATCTTTTAATCCCTATACTACCTATCACTCAAACATCCTGGTATGTTCACAGGTATACATCTTAACCGACAAACCGCCTAGGCATGAAACTTATTACAGGTCAGATTCCTTACCGCGACAGACGAAGAAGCACATTACCTAATCAGATCTAGCTGGCTCTACATATCACTACCCCACCCGACATAACACAGCCCCCCCCCCCCCACCCCCCCACCCCCCCCCCCCCCCCCCCCCCGGAACCGTAGCTCCTGCAATGTTCACTGCAGACGCTACCATTCCAGTCTTAATACTTACTGTCTCACACTTACTTAGCCTATTCAATAAATCAGGAGGGCTGTGGGAAGTGAGTCGGACTTCATACCTACACTCCTTAACAAGCTAATCCCCTTAACAATCATGCAAGCAAATATGTACAATCATTTCG
The DNA here is from genome assembly GCF_964187855.1 of Myxine glutinosa. Lineage (NCBI taxonomy): Eukaryota > Metazoa > Chordata > Myxini > Myxiniformes > Myxinidae > Myxine > Myxine glutinosa. The sequence goes on along the minus strand of NC_136274.1, from coordinate 57,037,448 downwards.
ATTCGTCGCTCCTGTGGTGGGAGGCAACAAACAACACACCAAAAATCTAACTTAAGGCCGAAGAAAATATATTGCTGGTCTCTGGTCAGACCAAAGTTCCAGAATTGATGCGGCGATGCGGTTTATTTTTTTTTCATTTTTTTTTTTGAAAACCATGGATTGCACATATAAAACTGTTGTTTTTTGTGTCCTCATGCCTTGCGGTCCTCCTCATCTGCTGTGGCACCGCCCAGAGATAAATTAAAGACAGCCAATGGGACTGGTAGGCCTTTTTGTAAATAATGAACACAAGCTTAATAAGTTATTTTAAAATGTATTTATTCTGAAAATCATTCAGTTCTTCAAGCATAGTGTTGCGGTTTTAGAACCCTCACTTGTAAATACAACATTAAAGGTTAAAGGTTGCACCCTTAGTTAGTCCATATGCAACACGTAGGCCACCATAGGAACTTTAGTTATTTCATTATTATGTGTTTCAGATAAGGCTGTGTTTCCAATAGTTGAATCTGCATTGCATCAATTAAATAAGAATAGGTCCCCAATCCATTCCGGCCATTTTGCGACCTCCCTCTCCAAGCGACGCCATTACGCGCCCCTACAGACGGTGCCTTATGTCTCTCCCAATTATATTACGCGCCTTTTGTTAGCAGCGTTCACTGCCTCGCTGAGCTTCCGCCCAAGCGCCGCCATTAACCATGCGGTCAGCTCAAGGAAAAAGGGGGCGGAACCCCAAAAACAAGGTGTGGCCACGTCAACTCACCATCAGGGCGTGGCCGGTAAGCCCTCGCCAACCAACCAGGGCTGAGGTGAGCTCGCTGGCGGGCATGGCCTTTATGAAGCGCGTAGTGATCTTGGCGCACGATATAAAAGCGCGAGCGCAAAGCCCTTTTACGGACTCGCTGGGGAACGCGCACTGCACAAGGACTTGAGGACTGCGCACGCTGGCAAACGGACTCCTTTCCAAGGACTGCGCGGAGACGGCTGATTATGAACGAACTTGTTGGGAGAGCGCATTGTATAAGAGCTCGATTACAAAAGGCGCTTTACTAAAGGACACGAGCCCCCCCCCCCCCCCCCCCGCCATATGTAAGGTCCGGTCGCACGCCAACGATACGCAGAGCTGCCTGCCGGGTTTTTGCCCATGGAACCGGAGCCTCACCTGGAGCCTGGACCCCATCGCCTGGACCATCTGCCTGGACCTTCCACCCTACCAGCTACCATCCCGTGTGAGTGTGTATGTTTGTCTGGGGTTGTAAGTTAAGACTGTATAGTTAAGCCTGCCCTGTGTCCTGCGTCTTCCTCTTCCTTTCTTGTACATCCTTTTGTTTCCTCTTTTCTTGTATATTTGGAATAAACCAATATTATTCTTCCTACCTTCTGGTTTCCTCTTATCCGATCGCTTTAGTCTTTTCTCGATTGAGTACCTGTGGCACGATTAAGAACCACTCAGAATCGGGTTTAGCCTTATTGTTAATAGCTCAGATCGCGGATCGCTAACCGCTCGGCACTTTCCATCTTATCCGTGGTTCGAGCGGGAGTAATTTCCCTGCTCGCGGTCGGTGTTGGTAATTAGGTATTTGGGACCCAAATTGACCAATCACCCTACCCAAGACCGACCGGGAGGAGCGTTGTAGCTTCCAGGACTCGGGACGGCCAGCTTAAAAGGACAAGGGGATTAACTCCCCCCCCCCCCCCCCCGCCCCCTTGATAAGGGGAGAGCCGACCCCCGAATCCGTAACAATATTATAGACTGACTCGCATGGTTGGTAAACGAGTTTTTTTTTTTTTAATACAAACATGGTGTGAATACCTTGTTGTACTATTTCTACAAGTAGGCAAGGTAGCAGCATTTTCAAGATACCCAATACCCCTCACCTGTGATGTATTGTTGATCATGCTGGGTGACTTAGACCACCAGCACTGATCCCTATTTAGGAGGACTGTATGAAAATAGTGTCAGTACAAACTAGGTAGGTATCGATCAAAGTAAGTTTGAAATATGGATCAGATGTGAACAACTTTTTTCAATACACGTTCACAAGTGTGCAGATGGAAAAGCAAGTATGAAAATATAGCTTTATACCAGGTAAAAGTTCTGTGTATGACAAAACTTATACATGCAAAAAGATGCAGATCTTGTAAGCAAGTTGTGGTGAAAATTAAAATACTGACGGGAGTGATGCATAAATGAAAAAATGCAAGAGAGGCCTATTGTTCCTTCATCATGTTCATTTGAAGTACATGTATCAATACAAAGTCTTAATTTTTCTGCAGCAAGCAAGTCGAAAAGGCTAGAAACCATTTCTCCCCATCACTGCAAATACCAACAAATATTTTGCTTCAAAGACTTCTTTCTATTTGACTATTAGTCAAATATTAGAAGTTTATAAACTTCCTTTTTCTTTTCAAAATGGTTGACTTCGTTGGAGTAGCTTTGCAGGTGTGACATATTGGGTATATGTCCTGAGCTTGAGGTCCACTCAGCAAATCATCTCCCGATGCACAATGACAACAGACTGCTGCGAACACCCCAGAAGAATAGTAGGTCACCTCAACTGGCTGAACACATTGCAAGTCCTTCCTCACAAACACTCTCTTCAAAATATGCTCTCCCTCGGGATCTAAATCATGTGGCACAAAGTCTTCAAGGTCTGTCCCACAAGTGTAGTCAACTTGACTCAGGGCAGCATCCAGCTGATCTAGCTGCTCCTGTTTTAGCTTTCGTGCTGCATGCAGGACCCTAGGTTTATCACACTCCTGACAAGAAAATGTTATTTTGACACGTGCTGACATTTGTGCGGATGGATTAAAGGGTAGTCCATGAGCCGTCTTTTGTCCTTCGTTGAGTGATGGGCGGTCACGTTCAGTTGACGGAGTTCCATACACTTCAGTAAACCCCTTGTAGTGGAGTCCATCAGCAGCCATGATGGGATCGGGAAGGTGATGGAGCTTTTCAAACTCAGCTTCTGGCAGTCTTGGGGCTTTGTGGAATTGACATCCAGGATCAGAACACTTCTTGACACAGAAACTGTCGTGTCTGACTTGGCAGTGTTTGTCAAAAAAGTTCTTCAGACTATCTGATTTGTTTAGGACTTTCATGGTGGCTTTTGGGGGCAAATCTGCATCGATCTGGTGGACATGGTCATGATGGGCATCCATTTCATCACGAGTGGCAGGACTAAAAGATTTAAAGGGGACATCCTTCAACTTTAACTGGTGGAACAGGGATGATATCAGGCAGATGGTGTCCTGGAGGCTATCAGACAGTGAGTCATTGAGGGCTGGGTCCTTTGTGGCAGCTGTACGGATGTCTGTAACACTATTGCACTTGTCTAGCAAAGCCTCCATTTCTGGTGACATTTCCTGACGCATGACTCCAACAGCCTGCAGAGCTAAATTCAAAATCGACATGATTCGCTCACATGGATGTTTCCAGGAATGGCCAGGCGGTGTTCGTACTGCAATGACGGCATCAAAATCACCCTGAAGGAATAATGTAATGAGTGACAGCTGTACCGAGAGGTAGTTTACTCTGTGGTCTAGACCACCATCAGAATACAAGAACATCACTTCCTTCAATGGTTCTTCACCACCTTTAATAATCTTTATCATCTCTGTGGCATGGCATAAGGGTGAGGAGGACTGGAAAACTGAATCCTTCAAGGCAGTGTAGACTTGACCCTGGTAAAAACTGCCCTCTATAGTCTCTGGAATGTCAATCTGAAGGACTACACTAGTTGTCAAGGTCATCTTTGTAAAGTCATGGTCCGACACCTCAAAGGACTGGTTTAGGCCTATCAGAACTTTCTTGCCCCTCTCGACTGCGGCAACTGAGTGTCCAGGTTCACCAACTTTCACTTTATGTTTGTCATCAACACAGAGCATTACTGAATGTCCTCGCAGCATGACAGCCACAAACCACAAAACATCTCTCTCCATTCATCCTTTTTCAACCATGGCTGAAAATAAATCAATATAAAAAATTAACACAGAATCTGCACCCTCGAACCATTCACACCAGTTCATTCTGCATGCCTGACTCACGTCGCTAGAGCAGACAGTGAATCAGGTATTGACAAATCATAATATATAGATATGGATTTATAGGATAGTGATTTTGATCATGATGTTCATACCTGTTCGAAAATGTTGAAGAGCTGCTGTGATAGTGTCACCAATTCATCATGGTTGGGTCGCTGTGGAAAGTGCTTATGTTTTCTGGGGTCATTAAATCCCGCAAAAGAGTCAAAATGTGAGGAACTCCACACATCTGCTGTTGCAGGGTTGGTCTATGGGGGTCTAACATCCAAAGTGTATCGCAGAGAACCCCCACAAAATGTTCTCCAAGGTGTAGGTATTCTCCTCCTCCAACCGAGGTCACCGGCACGCACAACGTTAGGATGGAGTTGTAAAGTTCGAACTTCGCATTTTTTCGTGTCTTGTCTCGAGCACGGGGCAGGCATTTTTCTTTGGCAGACTGCTTCATGAGTTCAAAAGCATTAGTCACCGCGGCCCTCTTTTGAACAACTGACATGTCTACCACGAATTTAAAATACTTCACGAATTCCAGACAGTCACTAACTTGTTCCGTAAGGGGGATAACTTGGAAAAATCCGCCGGGGGACGATCCAACCATCGCAGTGACCTTTGATCCAGTGTGTTCTGTGTCCAGAACAAATTGGCCAGCACTGCCGGAGGTCATAGTCCCATCGCACACCGATTCGTACACATAAAGAAGACTTGCCGAGCCATCACACGATACAATGCCGAAAGGTCGAAGAGTTTTCACTCCACAAACAAGAGATACAGAAATAAGCGGCATATTTAGATCACAAAAGAACTAATTTGACTCACAATGTTTGTCCTAGTTTTCACCACGCCGCCATTTTAACATACAGTACATGTGTTATGAGCCGGCAGGGCAATTCCCGCGAGGCGCGCATAATTGCGCGGCATTGTTTATGTTTAATGTGCTCTATAATTGATCATTTGCTCGATACATAGACGGCGTGGCTGTTGTCAGTACCGTTGGAAAAAAAAAAATGTTGACGCGCAGGGGCAAAATCGACGCGCGCACTGACCAGAGACCGTAAATATATATTTTTTGGCCTAACCACAAAACTTAACCAAACTTACAAAAATTCAGAAAACTCTAAACGTTTGTACAACCACAGTCTACAGACCGCGTCCCCCGGTGGATGCCACAAGACACAACCTGACATGTGGGGCCATCCCAATGTACCCCTAAATTTCCGCGGGCCCTGTCCAGAGGTTACAGGTGAGTGACATGGCTCGGTGGATTTCGCCCTCATTCATACAACACAAACCCCTTAACCACTCAAACACATTCCATAAGTCATTAACAACACAAAATCATTACAAGCACTTATTTCACTCACCCCCCCCCCCCCCCCCCCCGACAGGACCATGGCATTGATGTCATTCGTGTATGCATGTCATTTCTACTACTAGGCAGCGGGGAAGTACCGCACAAAAAGATGGTGGGGGCGCTTCAGGCTGTGGTGCCCGCAGTCCCAAAAACAAGTCAACCGACTTACAAGTTCATTGCCCCCCCCCCCCCCCTTTACTTCTTGGCCCCGTGACAGCCCAACAGCCCTTTCCGCCGTTACCCCGCCGGTGAGGGTCTCCACACACCAGGCTTGCCTCCTGCTGCCGTGCAGCTCCACGGGTCGCCGGGGGTCTCCTTTACCACAGGGCGCCCAACCAGACCCTCCACCGACGAGCTCCAATTTCCAGATACCACTGGCTGCCAGGGGTAATTGCCGCAGAGGGGGGGGGGGGGCGCAGGCATCGCTCCTCAGAGCCTGATCTGTAACTGCGGACACACACACACCTTCCCCACCCACAAGATCCCAAAACACATTTCCTCCCCCGCTGCCATTCCATTTTCAACACAACTCAGCACAATTCCAAGCAGATGTTACGAAAAGATGTTACAAGAATTTTGCCATGGCCTGCCACATGTGAAATCCCATTCACATTGAATCATTACACAATAATCACAATAATCATCCTCATTCTCAGTTTCCACTCTCACGACCACATGAAAACACATCACCACAACACTAACACAAACGCCACCCACAAGACTGTGGCGCCCATTCCATCCCCTCACCGGCCATGTCATCACTCTCACCCACCTCCCAACTCCAAATTACATGTCCCAATTTACAAAGCAAGTCCTGAAGCCTGGGACATTAACCATCAAGGCCTTACCCCTACCTTGATGTACAGGTAACATCTGGTTGGTCAAGTCCAAAGTGCAATCCACCCTTCACAATCCCAAAATTTATCATTGGGCCTACCAAATTCTTCCAAATTTCCCTTTTATCCCCACTATACTGGCAGGTATGTGGATCCACATCTAACGGTGATTATCACTACCCAACTACATGTGGCTACGACAGCTCCGCACCTCTACCGTGCAAGGGTCATCGGGACAAGCCAAACAGTCGAAACGCCAACATGGCCCATTAGTGTCCATAAGGGTGCGACCCACCATTCATCCTTCGCCCCCCCTGCGAGGAACACAGCTGCACCAGCCCCAGCTGGCCAATGTGGTGAGCACCTGCTGCCAACAAACGCTACCGCATGCATAACCTCGGCCCTGGGGGTCACGGTCGCAGTGCGTGGCATCCCTACAGCCACGTCCCCTGCACCTCCACATCATCCCCCAGTCCGACCACATGCAGCCCCCAGTGCCCACCCACACTTGACCACAATAAGGTCCAGTCAACAGCCATGCTCCACCAGGAGACCCACCCAGAAGACATGGTCCACACACCTCGGACACGCACAGCACCACGTTGACCCCCAGACCACACAACTACATCCCCATGACTCCGCGTCCCAAATATCAGCACAGTCGCCCTCGCAACCAGTTGAAAGCTGTGTCCTACTACCCTATCAATATTATCACAGCCTCCAACACTTTGGTCTGCACACCTGGATCAATAATGGTATCACAACTGTCAGAGACCACCATGACATTTCAAAATTCACCCTTAAATTTACATCTAACCCACAGATTACCCATGCCAAACATTTTTCACATTTTCCTAACCTCATCAAAGAAAGATGCTTTGCCATACACATGCCAGCCGAGCATGGCCCATATGCTTGGCACGTTACCAATTCCCATTCAACAAACCCATGGCTCTCTTCCCAAACCGAGAGTCCATAAATCATAACGGAACATCTGTGGAAGGTCACTCTCACACCATCACGTTCCACAGATGCCCCAATGGTTGTCCGGCAGGCTATCTCATTCCTGTCCATGCGGTTCGACCCGCGTCCATAGCCCAGCACAGCATGTCAGGTCACCACATGCTGGCTGTCCCAGAGTCTCAGGAGGAGGGTGTCAGGCCGCATGCCTGGGTGGTCACCACATCAGGCCCAAGTTGGCCGTCCGCAGTGCCACCACCAAAGCACGACCCACAACACCTCCCCCTAGTGGTCCTCAATATATGCCATCCCAGGCTTGAGAAACCACCTCGGACCCCCTGGAGGTCTTAACCCCCACCAGGGTCCTGTGACCCTGCCGGTCCAAGCCACCAGCTTGGGCTGTGCCTCGACGGACAAGGGACGCCACATTCCACCAGACCCCCCGTGGGGCCCAGGTCGTACCTCGACACCCAAGGCTGGACCCCACATCCAAATCTCGCCAGCACAGCCCCCCAGCTGGCTGGCATCACCAAATTTCCAAAGGGGCAAATTTCCCCCGAGGCCATCTCCCATGACCTCTCCTGGTCCAAATCCCGCAGCCCGGGGACCAACTCCCTCCAAGGCGGCTCCAAATCAATTTCCCATTTAAATGTAATTTTCTTTTTTCTTTTAAAATTTCTCACCACCTGTGCCAAACCACAGCTGCAGGTAACAACTCCCTCAGGTTGTTCTGCCCCTCCCTGCAGCTGTTCCAAATTCCCTACAGGGACCAAATCGTCGGAGGCTCGATCTCCTGACTCTCCCCATCTACCAGGTCCAAATCCAGCCCGGAGCCTAAACACTCCCCCAACTGGTTGTTCAATTTCGGAGCCTCTGTTACCAAATCGCAGTGTACGGTGAGGGTCCCCTCGGTCACCACAACCACCTCCTCGGACCGACTCACCTCATCACCCAGACTCCTTTGGGCCTGAACAAACTCTACCTCAATGGGACTGTCCCAGGTCTCCAGCCACCGTGTCACATCATGTACATCATCCCCATCATCACCACAAATCATTTCTGGCCCCGACAGGCCTTCCCCTATAAATACCCGGTCCGGCTCCATTACTCGGACCCCCCCTATTGTTATCCCCTCTTGCTCTGAACCACCGCCCTGGCACAGCAAGGATTCAAATCCATCCCCCGGTTGATGTGTTGGGGCATTCACCCGGTCCCGATAAACCTCCAGGCCACCTGGTGGGAAACATCCCCCATTACAATTTTCACATTCCAAATTTCCTTTCCCATTCACCTGTGGGCACTCCACGCTCACCTGTTGGCATTCCCCATCTACCTGTACATTTGCAGTTTCCGGTGCAATTCCCAATTTGCCTTCCCCCCGTTCCGATTCTATTTCTGCCACCATTGGCTTCTCCTGAGCCCCAACGGCACCATTCGTTCGTCCTTCCCTCAATTCATTTGTTTGTTCCTTCAAACTACTATTCAATCCCCCCATACCGTTACTCTTTCTTTCGATCAGTTCACCACAAGCATCCAATTTGTTACTCAGTCGTTCCTCTATTTCATCCATTTTGTTATCCAATCGTGTCATAAATTGCATTAAGGCCTGGTATTCATTCGGGACCGCCTTGATAGCGGGGGAGGTTCCACCACTACCCTCTACCCCCACTACTTCCGACTCACTCCCTCTGCTTCCCGCATCTTTCATCCTTCCCTCCTCCATATCGCTCACCTTCTCCTCCGTCGAGAGAAGATCGCTACCCAGCGCGGCTTTTTAACTCAAAAACCGAATTTAAATTTCCCGAAGACGCAATATCGCGCTTCGTATGCCCAATCGACTATATAAAATTTTCGCCTCGGACTAGAAAAATTTTGCGTTCAAATTCTCCATTCTGACACCAATTTTTTTTTTTTTTTTTTTAGGGTTCAATCCCACTACTGCCTACCAGTTGTCGTGCGTAGCCTCTGGCTAATACCAGAGGCTCGTGGATGGACCGAAAACGGCTTTAATTGAGGCGACGGCCAAACACAGACTCAACTATGAATGCGGGAGGAAGAAGGAAAGTGGGAGCTGCGGTAAAAGCTTACCTGGAGCGCGCCGACGGCAGCTTCGATCCTGCAAGGAAATTAACTCGACACGGACACAAGCTTTGGAATGAAAGGGGAAAAATAATACAAGGGTTTATTAAATAAAAGGACGGGACAGGGAAACGCGATATTAACTAAAACTCCTAAATTTGGATCCCACACACCAGACCTCAAACACAAACAGGGGACTGAATCACGAAAATAACGTTCGTTATGTAGTGTACGTGGCGTGCGGTCTTATCTGGTCTCGTCGTCTTGTCTGTCCAATCTCCGCTGCACACTACGGGGTTTCTCACTCCAGCGCCCCAGCACCGCGAAGGCCCGGGCCAGCGCCCACTCCAGGCTCCTCGTCGACGCCCACGAGGTCCGTGCACCGAAGGTCCAACGCGGGGCTGCACGAAGCAAGCGAACTCCACTCCGGCTCGGACTCAACTCGGGCTGCCGGCCGGGTCTAAAGCTGCTGAAGCTGTAACTCTCCACTCGAACAGGGCCAGGACTTGGAACTGCGCTTAGAGCTAAGCGCTGCTACTCACAAGCCAGCTCTCTAGCCAACTCACAAACCAACTCTGAACTGTCGAACTCCTGCAACTGTGACTCTCCACTCAACCAGGGACAGGACTCTGAATAAAGCTCCTCACTCCACCAGGGACAGGACTTCTCTCAACTCGGGATCGCACCGGGACTGCCAGGACCAGGAATCTGCACGCAGAGTTCGGCGCGCTCTTTTTATAACCTCTGGTGGTGACGTCAGCCTCGGCGCGGCACCCATCCAGAGCCTCACAGCTTCCCGCCGTTTGCCGACCCTCCTCGCGCCTTCCGCACCAACCAATCACAGTCCTCCTGGGCGTGGTTATAGCTCGTGCGTGTAGCGTGCCACACGGGGCCCAGCGGAGATGAAGCTGGCCGCGGTCCATACGACGGTACCCCGAGCCGGCCCCCTTGACTGTTCGTCTTCCAAAGTCATGTCAGGGAAGGGAATTATTTAGTGTTGCAATAAAGAGCCTAACTAAGTGTCTAAATGGGTGCATTGCCAAAAGGGACAAAGGTTTGGCTACCAGGTGTGACATACAGGGGCTTTATCTTTTAATCCCTATACTACCAATCACTCGAACATCCTGGTATGTTCACAGGTATACATCTTAACAGACAAACCGCCTAGACATGAAACTTATTACAGGTCAGATTCCTTACCGTGACAGACGAAGCACGTTACCTATTCAGATCTAGCTGGCTCTACATATCACTACCCCACCCGACATAATAATATTATTGGCACCTTTTCGAAGTTGTTAGAAATAATTTGATTTCAAGCAGGTGATTCTCCTTTACTTTGGAATTGAACTCACCTCTGGTGAGTTGCAAGTGCCTGTAATATAAAAATCACTCATTCAACCAGTTTGAATAGAAAAAAGGAGTCATTCTGCTGTTTTGTGTCACTGTGTGTACTGCAACGAGCATGGAGAAAAGAAAGAAAACCAGAGAAATGTCTGAGGAGGTCAGACAGAAGATTGTAGTCAACCACGGATAATATCAAGGCTACAAGTTCATCTCCAGCGACCTTAAGGTTCCTGTGTCCACCATACACAATGTTATCAGGAAGTTTAAGGCCCGTGGCACTGTAGCCAACCTCCCTGGACGTGGCCGCAAGAGAAAACTTGATCGTAGATTGCAGCGAAGGATTTTTCGAATGGTGGAGAAAGCAACTCGATCAACTGCCAAACAGATTCAAGCTGACCTTCAGATACAAGGTACGGCAGTTTCAACTCACACTATCCGTCACCACATCAATTAAAGGAGACCCACGAGGACCCCACTGCTGCTGTGGGAGAGACATAAGAAACCCCACTGGAGTTTCCCAAAACACATCTGAACAAGCCAAAATCCTTCTGGGAGAATGTTCTCTGGACAGATGAGACCAAATTAGAGCTTTTTGGTAAAGCTGATCATCTCTGTGTTTACAGAAAACAAAATGAAGCCTTCAAAGAAAAGAACACCTTCCCTACAGTCAAACATGGAGGAGGTTCAGTGATATTTTGGGGTTTTTGTGCTGCCTCTGGCACTGGGTGCCTTGAATGTGTGCATGATATCATGAAATCAGGAGAATACGAAGGTATTTTGGAACGCATTGTTCAATGCAGTCAGAAAGCTGGGTCTGTCAAAGGTCAAAGGTCATGGGTCTTGCAGCAGGACAATGACCCCATACACACTTCAAAAAGCACCCAGGAATGGTTCAAGACAAAACGCTGGACTGTTCTGAAGTGGCCAGCAATGAGTCCAGATCTAAATCATATTCAACACCTGTGGAGATCTGAAAACAGCAGTTGGGAGAAGGCACCCTTCAAATCTGGGAGAACTGGAGCAGTTTATTCAAGAAGAGTAGGCCAAACTTCCAGTAGAGCTCATTCATGTAGGAAGCTCATTCATGGCTATAGGAAGCGCTTGACTGCAGTTATTTTGTCCAAAGGCTGTTTTTTTGGGGGGTTTTTTTGGTTTTTTTTGTATACAAGATCGAGGCTCGTGAAAGAGCGAACATTAATCACACAGAAAGACAAACAGACACATAAAACAAATAACATCGGGAGCGGTAGACAAGATGGGGAGAGAGGGGGAAGGACACAAACACAACATTTGAGAGCAGGGACCGAGAGACATGGAGACATCGAGAGAACTGTGGGAGGGAGAGGGCTTTGGGGGGGAGGCATGGGAAGGGTGGGGGTGGGAGAGGTATAAAACATATGGACACTGCCAGGACTTCCAGGAAAGAAGTTGGAATTTCAAACAAGGTGGATCTGGGGTGAATTAGTGGGGGTAGAAAAGATCAAGGTTTTGGATGGGGGAAGATAAGAGATGGTGGTGAACAGCTGTTTTAAAGACCTGGAGGGAGGAGTGGGATTGAAGGGAGTGTGGGAGTTTGTTCCAGAGGCGGGAGAAAAGAGGAATGAAAGAGTGAAGGTGAGCAGAGAGCCGAGATTTCGGCAGTTTAACCATCAGAGGGTGGCTGGCAGATCTAATGGCTCGGGTGTCAATAATTTTGTCAATGCCATTTCTTTTTATTTTCTGATTTAAAAGGATATATTAATAGTCTAGTAGGAAGACTAGGTCCCTCTGCACCCCCCGGAGATATACTTCTAATCAGTGTTTCTAGATTGGAAAAAATGTGTAGAAAATGACTAGCTATGGCCCCAAGCTGAAAAAATGTCCCACATACCATTTTTATGCAAATTACTGCTGCAAATTTTATGCAAAATTATGCAAATTTTATGCAAATTTTTGATGAGGAGTAGAGTTGAGGGGTCTTTGAGGGCTTCATCGAGGTGCTCTCGGTTGCAAGACTGGGTCATTCTGAGAAGCACAGCAGGGTCAGAGATCATGATGTTCTCCTCCTCAGTGAATCTCTCCATCAACAGCCTCTCCATTGCCTCACACACTGTTTTGAGGCAAAAGAGGGACTTTGCGTAGGCCTTTCCACTGAGAACACCTTTGAGAGATCCACTTGTTACTAGTTGTGCCTCAAAGAGAATCTCTGCATATCCAGAACCACGCATCTTGTGTCCAGTGAGCATCCCGATGTAGTTCATGGATGTGTGGAAGGGTCCAATCGTTACTACATGACTAGCAAATTCATTTGGCCAGCGCCAGATGATGGGAAGGGCTTTCATGCAGACACCCAGATCAAATGTATTCAGGACCCATCTCTGACCCACCTCAGCAGTTGCTGCCTCGGAACGCTTCAGTAGCTCACGAACAACTGCGTTGTCTGTGATCGGTTGGTGGATAGGCGTGCAGTAGTCGACTGTTGATTTGCTGGGTGGGGGAGAACCAGTTGCAGAGGTGAAACCCCCTAGCCCAGGCACAGGCTGCAGGCCATTGCCATGCCATGCAGGCACCAGGCACAGACCGATCACAGACAACGCAGTTGTTCGTGAGCTACTGAAGCGTTCCGAGGCAGCAACTGCTGAGGTGGGTCAGAGATGGGTCCTGAATACATTTGATCTGGGTGTCTGCATGAAAGCCCTTCCCATCATCTGGCGCTGGCCAAATGAATTTGCTAGTCATGTAGTAACGATTGGACCCTTCCACACATCCATGAACTACATCGGGATGCTCACTGGACACAAGATGCGTGGTTCTGGATATGCAGAGATTCTCTTTGAGGCACAACTAGTAACAAGTGGATCTCTCAAAGGTGTTCTCAGTGGAAAGGCCTACGCAAAGTCCCTCTTTTGCCTCAAAACAGTGTGTGAGGCAATGGAGAGGCTGTTGATGGAGAGATTCACTGAGGAGGAGAACATCATGATCTCTGACCCTGCTGTGCTTCTCAGAATGACCCAGTCTTGCAACCGAGAGCACCTCGATGAAGCCCTCAAAGACCCCTCAACTCTACTCCTCATCAAAAATTTGCATAAAATTTGCATAATTTTGCATAAAATTTGCAGCAGTAATTTGCATAAAAATGGTATGTGGGACATTTTTTCAGCTTGGGGCCATAGCTAGTCATTTTCTACACATTTTTTCCAATCTAGAAACACTGATTAGAAGTATATCTCCGGGGGGTGCAGGGGGACCTAGTCTTCCTACTAGACTATAAGTTCTGAATCAAAAACAAAGGTTCTATAATACTAACAGTGACATACTGACATATAGAATTGTGAAGACCAAATACTTGTGTGAAGTTCAACTTATTTTTAGAGAAAATGTGAGTTATTTGAAAAAAGTGCAAGGGTTCCAATATTTTTGGCCACGACTGTACATACGGATAGACAAACACTGTTCTAGAAAGCATTGCTCTATGCGCTATGCCATAAAAATGATAATAAATTACCAAAAGGTAATTTCAAAGTCAGCCAGTATGTACATACACGTGACTGTACGCATACTTTAGACAGATGGTATGAACAATTATTTACTTTTATTCATTAACGGTTATAAGCTATACTTAGAAGTTATCTTGCATTCCCAAATGATATGTAGCCTGTTGAAGGTCCTTTATCGAAGCCACATGGGGGGGGTTGGGGCGGGGGGAAGAAAAAACATACAGCCCTGCCTTGCTTAGCCATATACAATACGGTTATTTCAAGAGACAAAGCATGATGCTCCGCCGCGCATGTGAATAGGGAATATTGATTGTATCTACAAGGCGTGATGTGTACACGGATAAGAGTCCGATGTTTGGAAAAGTTCACGCTCGGTTGGGTGCACGGTCGCAAATGTCCATGCTCGTAAATTGTATGTTTCAAATGTACACATCGGTCCATGCAAAGGCCGGAAAGGTCAGCGGTTAAGACAACATCCAAATTTGATACAGAAACTACTGTAAACCAAAGCACACCACATAGTGCAGAATTATTGCGTGTTTTAAAAGCGATTAAAACGAGTAGTGTTCATCACTAATGAAGCCTGGTGTTGTTTTATGGTTAAGGTGGCTGCCTTGAGATCTCAAGGTACTGAGCTCGAGCCCCTGTCATGACGTTGAATTAACACCAGGTGGGTTGACTCAGCCTTTCATCCTTCTGAGGTTGGTAAAATAACTACCAGCTTACTGGGATGAATGAGCCATTTGAGTATACTGCATCGGAGCGACGACCAGTCCAGGATTGTGCCCAAAAGCCAAGAAACAGCTGCAGCAGCCCTATTCATCTGAAGATGCAAAAATGAGTGGCCTTCTGCTGGTGGGTTCTTCTTCTTCATTACTAATGAGTACACCCTGTCCAGGCCATCCAATGTTTCATGGAGATGATATAGGGAACGTGAAACGAAGTTGTATTTCGTGCCAATATACGAGTTTACTTTATAATTCATCCAAAAATGAGTATTTAGGCCCATTACTCATGGGTGGCTTGAACTGTTGTTGACTGGTTGTTGTTGTTCTTGTTCTTGTTATATAGCCCTGGACAGTTCTCTCGAACAAGCCCGTGGCACGGAGACAGCCGATCAATCTCCCAGGAGCGACCCAGAGATCTTCCGCATCCAGGATGGTGTACCATACAGGATGGTTTGAAGTTATTTTTGGGCCACACGAGAGAGGGAGGGAGGAAGTGAGGGAGAGAGGGAGACAGAGAGGGGGTGATGGAGAGAGAGAGAGAGAGAGAGGGAGACAGAGAGAGAGAGAGAGGGAGACAGAGAGAGAGAGGGAGACAGAGAGAGAGAGGGAGACAGAGAGAGAGAGAGAGAGAGAGAGAGGGAGACAGAGAGAGAGAGGGAGACAGAGAGAGAGAGAGGGAGACAGAGAGAGAGAGAGGGAGACAGAGAGAGAGAGGGAGACAGAGAGAGAGAGGGAGACAGAGAGAGAGAGGGAGACAGAGAGAGAGAGGGAGACAGAGAGAGAGAGAGGGAGAGAGAGACAGAGAGAGACAGAGAGAGACAGAGAGAGACAGAGAGAGACAGAGAGAGACAGAGACAGAGAGAGACAGAGAGAGACAGAGAGAGACAGAGAGAGACAGAGAGAGACAGAGAGAGACAGAGAGAGACGGAGAGAGACGGAGAGAGGGAGAGAGACAGAGAGACAGAGAGACAGAGAGACAGAGACAGAGAGAGACTTTGACTTTTGTGTCCTTTTATTATAAAAAAAAAAAGTAAAGCCATTTCACAAAGCAGTTGTAAAAACAAAGCAACCAGTTTAAATAAATTGCATAAGGATCATGAATTACACCACAAAAAGAGCAAAGGGTATTTAAAAGAAACCAGCAAATATACAAAAATATATATTTTACAAACCAAAGGTGAAGACACAAACAAAACCACAACCAATTTTTAAAGGAAATGCTCATGCAAGAGCTATGAATACATCAAGAGCAAATTAAGCGAAAAAAACTAAGCGAGAGAGAGAGAGAGAAATGTATTCAAGGACACAGGAAGAAATATATATGCAAGCAATCAGTTCCAAAGAAAAAAAGTCAAATCAATCAGGAATTATAAAGTAATTACCACTTTTGAATCATCGACTGAGCACAAAACATTGCCAATACACCACTTTCTCTCAAAAAGTTGGACGTTTCCATTACTGACAAAGAAATCAAATTCTAGCTTGAGTCGTGTTGAGACAAACCCTTTAAAAATAGAAATAGCATCAGAGCCATAGCCGTATCTATTTTAATTTTCCGAGATTTATATATTGCATTATTTGCAACAGCAACCAAAAAACTGAGAAGAACACCCACGTCTCTACATGTGGGCCTGAAAGACACACCAAATATAAACATATGCATATTGAAAGGGAAGGACAGTTGGTGAAAAAGATATTCAAGGAACAAGAAAAGCGATGTCAGTCTACGACACTGTACATAAGCATGAAACAAATCCTCCTTCTGATCACAGAATGGACAAGTTTCCGGCAGTGAGCTGTTAATACGGTGAACAAAAATATTGGAGGGAAGCGCCCAGTGTGCTAACCTCCATTGTATGTCCGCTAACACACCATGTATTGGTAAGGTGTACATGTGAGGCCAAAGGGGAGTAGACGGAGACCCCGACCCTAACCACTCTGACCACAAAGCTACTCGTGTTCTCCCAGAGAGGGGTACATTCTTATTTTGTCGAGAGAGATCACGGATTCCAATCTTAGTAACAAGATGAAAAGGGGGGGTATGTTCAATCTCCGGCTGAAGAGAAGAAGAAATGAGCACTTTGATTTCAGGGAAACCTAACCGAAAGTCCTCAATGTTACCAACACCTTCCCAGCCGATGTTTAGCTGTCTAAATTTTCTAATGACTATACGTACAACTTGGTCTACAAGTCGGACAGACCGAGATCCAACTGAGGTTGCCACCAAACCAGCAGGTTTCCACTTAACTCCAGATGAATCTCTCAGATCACATACTTTGTTAATCCCTCCTTGGATAAAAATTTTTAATCAGGGCATGGCTATGAGGGATACCAGGAAAAAAGTTATTGAAGAAAAGGGGTTCTTGAAGGAACATTCTACAATTATAGCCCTCAAGGAAGCGGTGGACGTCAAACCTTTTCCAAGTGTCCAATAAACTCTGATAGAATCTTGGAAGAGGCAAAATTTATATGCTCGAGGTCTATCAAAAGAAGCTGCCGATCATATCTCAGTCTACCAGCCTGTTGTAACAGAAAAAATGCAAAGGGCCGCCAGGGCAGCTGTTCAGCGAACAGTAGTCTCTGCAGAGACTGCAGCCGAAAGGCCACAACCCGGCCAGAGATATCAACAATGCCCTGGCCACCTTCCTTCCGGGGGTAGTACAATATCTCAGGCCTCAGCCAATGGTAGCCACTCCAAAAGAAGTTTACCAGCATTCGCTGAGTAGCCATAATTAGTTGGTTTGATGGCTGTAAAGCAATAATTCTGTGCCATAATTTTGTTGCAACCAGATTGTTTATGACAAGGGTATGGCCTCGATAGGAGATGGACCTCAGCAGTCCTTCCCATGCTTTCAATCTGTGCATAATTTGTTCCAGCACTCCTTCCCAATTTTTAATTTCTGTTTCACGATTACCAATATGCACTCCAAGATATTTAACCCCATCCGTTCTCCAGACCAGGTTGTGTGGGAGTGAGGGTGGTGATACACAAGAGAGATTGCCTTTGCCACACCATAATGCTGTACTTTTATTCCAATTGATCCCACCGGAAGAGGCTGCAGAGAAATCTCACATACAACGTTGTAAAGCAGAGACATCATTGGAGCTTCTCATCAAAACACAGACATCATCAGCATAAGCCGTCTGCACAAATTCTGCTCCTTCTATACTTCTCATTCCCTGAGGTATTTGCTGTCTAATAGACCGAAGGAGTGGTTCAAGGGCGACTATATACTGTATAAAAGCCCAGAGAGGGGGCACTATTGGCGAATACCCCGTTGGAAAGGAAAGGGAGAGCATAACCTATTGTTGATCTTTATCATACATTGAGTATTATTATGCAGGAGTTTCACAGAAGAGGTGAAAGTTTCACCAAACCCCATTCCTTTCAGGACAGAAAAAAGGTACTTGTGGTCAACACAATCGAAGGCCTTAGTTTGATCAAGAAACAGCAATCCAAAATCGTCACGCAGGAAATTATTGCATGAAATAACATCTCTTACCAAAAAAATATTATCATAAATAGATTTTCCAGGCACACAGTAGGTCTGGTCCGGGTGTATAACTGAACTGATCACAGTCTTCATATGATTAGCAAGTACTTTAGAGAGAATCTTGTAATCAACACACAATAAGGAGACAGGTCGCCAGTTATCGACCAGTTGAAGATTCCCAGCTATTGGTAGCAAACAAACGACTGCTCGTCTACAAGACATTGGAAGCTCTCCGGCACATATGCTTTCATCGAGTACATCGAGTAAGTCAGGTCCCACAAGGGCCCAGAATGTCTTGTAGAATTCTGCGGGCAGGCCATCTATTCCAGAAGCTTTCCCATCTTTCAGGCTCTGCACAGAGCTGCTTCAAGTTCATCAGCCGAAATTGGGGAATCGAGCATGCATCGCTCATCCTCCTCGACACTCGGAAGCCCAGCAGTTAACTCTCGTATCACCTCATTGTCCACGTTCTGAGGAGAATACAAGTTAGAATAGAACCCTTTCAGAGTACACCTGATCACCTGCTGGGAGGTCACCAGCGACCCATTGGGAGTGAGTAAAGTATGAATTTGTTGTGACCTTTTGAGGGAAGACTCTAACTTAAAGAACTCTGTTTGGCATGTCCAGAGTTAAATAGCTCATTCGCATTCAGACCAAGGCACCCATCACCCGTTGCCGTACCGCTTCCTCCAGCACTGCTTTCTTTGCCCATATTAGTTGGTCACGTGCACCTCTCCCAACCTCGTCAACATTCTGTTCTAACGATATAATTTCAGATTTTAACTGATCGATTGATATTGATTGGATTTTAGTGGTGTATGCACTATATTGTTGACAGAAATTCTTAATTTGGGATTTTGCAATGTCCCACCACAGCCGGAGACTATCATACTCAGGTCTGGAGGAGCGAATTTTCTCCCACACGACGTGAAAGGCCTCATTAAATTCCTTGTCATGTAAGAGACGAGTATTCAAAGACCAGTAAGCACTACCACCGGGTGGAAAGGGTAACTTACAGGACATCGAGATTAAACTGTGGTCTGTGAATCCAGTTGGTAAAATTTTGGAGACAGACACCACATTCAACATTGGCTTGTTCACATAAAATCTGTCCAGCCTTGCCATTGACATAATACCATCATTGCATCTACACCATGTATAACAGCATGAGAGTGGGTGTTGTGATCTCCACACATCCTTAAACCGAAATATGTTGATGGTGTCCTCTAGAGCTTTCGTAGAGGCAACATGAGGCTCATGACCATTCCTATCAATCGACGGACAAATTGTGCAATTAAAATCTCCCGCGATACAAATAAAAACTGTTGCGTCCAGAGTTTTTACAAAATCCCGCAGAGTGGAAAAGAAAATTTTCCTCTCCATTGGGTCACACAGTGCATAAACATTCACTACTATAATATTTTGGGTATTATAAAGAAATTCTATGGCGATCAAATGCCCTTTATAGATTTCTTTAAATGAAACCTGTTGAGCACAAATCTTATGACTTAGGCAAATGGCAACACTGGCCCGAGGTGTAGGGAACCCACTTAGCCACAATTGCCCTTTAAAAAGTTTCCCTCAATCGGCTACTTGAGCACTAGTAGCGTGGGTCTCTTGTAAGAGAATAATGTCAGCCTTTTCTTTTCCAACCGCTTGAATGGTTTGCACCCTCTGTAAGGGGGCACGACCCCCATTTATATTTAAGGATTTTTTTTTTTTTTTTTTTTTTTGTATACAACATCGAGGCTCGTGAAAGAGCGAACATTTATCACACAGAAAGACAAACCGACAAACCGACACATAACCGACAAACCGACACATAAAACAAATAACATCGGGAGCGGTAGACAAGATGGGGAGAGAGGGGGAAGGACACAAACACAACATTTGAGAGCAGGAACCGAGAGACATGGAGACATCGAGAGATCTGTGGGAGGGAGAGGGCTTTGGGGAGAGGCATGGGAAAGGGGGTGGGAGAGGCATAAAACATATGGACACTGCCAGGACTACCAGGAAAGAAGTTGGAATTACAAACAAGGTGGATCTGGGGTGAATTAGTGGGGGTAGAAAAGATCAAGGTTTTGGATGGGGGAAGATAAGAGATGGTGGTGAACAGCTGTTTTAAAGACCTGGAGGGAGGAGTGGGATTGAAGGGAGTGTGGGAGTTTGTTCCAGAGGCGGGAGAAAAGAGGAATGAAGGAGTGAAGGTGAGCAGAGAGCCGAGATTTCGGCAGTTTAACCATCAGAGGCTTGCTGGCAGATCTTGTGTGACCTGTAGGAATATTTGGGGGACAGAGCACAGAGAGAGCTGGGGGAGCAAGGCCGGA
Source organism: Myxine glutinosa (assembly GCF_964187855.1). Lineage (NCBI taxonomy): Eukaryota > Metazoa > Chordata > Myxini > Myxiniformes > Myxinidae > Myxine > Myxine glutinosa. The sequence continues at coordinate 57,016,809 of NC_136274.1, read as the reverse complement.
GAGGAGTCGGTAGAAGACAGAAAGACCACCTACCTGCCTGCGGTGAGTGAGTGAAAGGCCCTCAGAGATAGCTTCATCGCGGGAGATTCCAATGATTCTGAAAGCTTTGGTTTCAACAGCGTGAAGCCGAGCTAGGTGTGAGGCAGGAGCACCAGCCCATAGGGGAGAACAGTATTCCATTGAGCTGCGGATGAAAGCCTTGTATGTGGTGAGGAGCTCAGGTGTGCCTAGGAAGGACTTCGCACGACGGAGGATGCCCAGTCGGCGACTGGCTTTGCAGGCCAGCTTGGAAATGTGGTTTTCCCAAGAAAGATCATGGCAGATAGTGAGACCCAAAAGCTTGAGCGACAGAACTTCTTGGAGAGGATTGTTGAGAAAGTAGATGGGAGGGTTGTCCAGTCGATCTTTTCGGAGAGACATAGTAAGAGTGTGAGATTTGTTAGGATTGAAAGACATGTTCCACTTGTTTGACCAGACTGTGATTTTGTCCAGGTCTTCAGAGAGTGAGGAGGCTGCAGACTGCCGATCTGAGGGAAGAGGGGATGGAGAGGCAGAGAGTGGAGTCATCAGCAAAGAGATAGAGATGATTTTCCAGAGAGTCGGAGAGATCATTGATAAAGACCAGAAAAAGCACAGGGCCCAGCACACTGCCTTGGGGAACTCCAGCCTGAACAGGAAGGGGAGATGAGAGAAATCCATTCAGGGCCACACGTTGACTATGACCAGAGAGGAAGTCCGCAAGCCATGCATGGAGATTTCCATGGATACCATAGGAGTAGAGTTTGGTGAGCAGAGCTGGGTGCCAGACCGTATCGAAGGCACGTGATATGTCAAGGGAGACAGCTCCGATTTCCTGTTTGGCATTGAGGACAACATTTAGTCCAACATTTAGTACAACATTTAGTTCCATAGTTGATTCTTCTGGGGGGTGAAGTCCTCTTCCTCATTTAATTCCTTGTTTGCCTTCGTGATGGCTTTCCTCAGCCGCTGAAATTCAGGTTCGGAGATTTCCACATGCTCGCTCCTTTGCAGGAAAGGTTTTGCGGCTGCAAGGAAGGCCTGGATATTAGGAAAATGATCCTTAATTCGTACATGCCTTTGTCTGAAAGTTTCCTTCAAAAATCTGACAATATTTTCTTTTGAGATCTCCAAAGGCTGCTCTTCCTCCTGAGGGGGGGGGGGGGAGCCCTGTCAACCATTGCCACTGGTTCCTCATGGCCGATCAGTGTCTCTGTAGTTAGAATTCCCCCAGTGACGCTAGTAACGAGTTCCTCCTGAACCTGTACAGAAACACCTGTTCCATCCCCATCTACCTTAGGTTCTTCATCCTCTTTATCCTCATGCATCATTGCAATGGGGGGGGGGGGGGGGAGGAGTCGTTATTAGCAGTAATGGGTATTTTGCATTCCCCATTAGAATTGATATGGTCATCAGTAGGCTGTTCGGTTTCGCAGGTTGATTTACAACCTTCAGGAAAAAGTTCCCCTTCATCCTGAGCAGGTGGTATCATGTCAGCCATCGTTTCACCACCTTGCTGATCTTCATGTGAAGGACTGTCTGAATCGTTTAAACTGCTTCCTGTCTGTACCACCAACACTTTAACACCTTTGTCCTCATTCCTCGTACTTACAAGTGACCGTTTCAAATTTTTCCGAGACGCCGCATCTACAATCTGCTGCTCCTCTCAAATCATTCCCTCTACAGGTAGAGGCTTCTCCCTTACATTTCCTGACTCATCGGTTGCACGATGGCCAGCTGTACTGGATGACTCATCACTTACACGAAGCACATCCGTATGGGTCTCATCAGCACCACTCTTAGCCATACCTTGATGGTCCGATGTAGATTCCCGCACTGAAGGCGAAACATCTATAGAATTATCGGTAGTGGTCACGGGGGGAGCTGGTCCGGCTGCTGTGGCATACGTTTTCTCCCCTTCAGGACAATACTGCCGAGTGTGTGCATGTGCACCACACCCGTAACAAATCAACCTCTCCGTTGCCGCAAAAATCCTGTGCTCACGTTTTGATGACTTAAAAGCGAGAGAGACATTCAATTGCGTCAAACCATCCTTCAAAACAACATAACAAAACCGTCTAAACGTTTCGATATGCGTAAGCTTCCCGTCTGTGGTGCGAATGGAGGCTTGGAAAATTCTCGACACCACAGTACCGTACTGACCGAGCTTCTGAAGAATTTCCTCATTAGACAGCGTCGGTAGAACGTTTGATAGTATTACCTTCGAGGCCGGAGTGTTCCATGGCGAAACCGGAACAAACTGGTCATTACCCAAGGTGAGTCCATTCTGCACGACGATGCACGCGAAACGGACACGTGAAACGAAAACAACCACCTTGTGGTGCATTCAGGACGCTGCCCGGATGTTCTCACAACCGATCAATTCTCTGATTGCGAGGAACGTCTCCTCCAGCCAAACATCTTCCGGTGGGACAAAACACATGCCGTGTTCATCTGTTAACACCTCATCGGCGTCACGACCGGCAGTACTTCGACTATTCTTGCTAGCCATTTGAAGTAACTAAACGAAAAATAGCCAATAAATGGTACAAAGGTTTATAAAGCCTAAAATAAATGGAAAAAAAACAACAACAATAACTGGGAAATAAATAAATAAATCCCGTTAACCACCTAAAGTGGTAACTTTAACCGCGCTGTCTCTCCCTCTCTCGCTCAGTAGACAAGATGATAGAAAGGGACGGGACACTGACACTCGGACAGCAGAAAGGACCAAAAGGTAGGAAGACAGGAAAAAGCAACAAGAGACACAGCACGTACCGCCAGTGACTGAGCAACAGACCTGGCGCTCGCACGTGCGTGCTAAGTGAGCGGCAGCTGTGCAAAGTGGGGGGAGGGGGGGGAGAGAGAGAGAGAAAGAGAGAGAGAGAGAGACAGAGAGAGAGAGACAGAGAGAGAGAGACAGAGAGAGAGAGACAGAGAGAGAGAGAGACAGAGAGAGAGACAGAGAGAGAGAGACAGAGAGAGAGAGAGGGGGGAGAGAGACTTTGACTTTTAAACTCTTTTTATTATAAAAGTATAAAACAAGAGTACCACCAAAGGCAATTCATCCAGGAAAATCAGTAAAATCATAGAAATCCCGGAATGAAAAAACAATCAGTGCACTGCAAACCAAGCAACAGAAAAGATGCAAATACCAAAAAAAACACGAGGAGAAAATCTAGGCATAATTTCTAAACTAAGCATAATTTTATATGTACAAATTTACAATCGCACCTGCAACCCTGAGGAGAGATGGAAGAAAGAAAGAGTAGGTCAAGACCACGAGGAGAAAAAAGCCGGCAAGGAGAAGCATGGAACAGTGTATAAGAAACACCCGCACTGTATTATACAGAAATTAACAATTTGTTATCTTGGACCTCACAAATCCCTCCAACACACCACGTCGCAACAAAATTTGCAAGGTCGTTTGCAGTTTGGACACAGCCAAATTCAAGCTTGAGCCTTGCTGACACCAAAGAACTAAAAAAACACCATAATACTGCATTCCTGCATGGGTCTGCCGCCCAGCTTCACCTTCCGTGACAGGTATACGGCCAGTTTAGCGGTAGCGGTTAGGAACCCGAATACAATAGATGTGGTTCCCTTTTTGGGAGGAAAGCCAAAGATGTAAGCTTTCAAAGAAAAGGTAACCCGCAATCTATGGGAAATAAAATTTAACCAATGAAACAAAGGAGAAAGTCTTTCCCAATTAATGAAAGCATGAAACAAATCTTCCCTCACCGGACAAAAGGGGCAACAGCCGGAAATGGGGGAAAAAAAACGAATGACAGCATTGGAAGGAACAATCCAGTGGGCCAAACACCACTGAAGGTCACCTGTTCTTTTAGAAACAAGTTCAGCATACATTGTATCCCATAAAGGCTCAGAGGGGGGACCGGGAGGCAAGAGTCCTTTCCACCGGGTAACCCCAGCTAGAGGTGGGTCCCCAAGAAGAAGTTTCACACAAGATCTATAAATACTCTTGATGCTCATAGCATGGAAGGGGGGTGACCCTGCGCTCATGGGGGGCAGCTCGTTTGGGGTAAAAGCCACAACTAATTTTGGAACTGTGGGCTCAACCTCTGCGTCCTGCGTCCAATGTAGGCCTAGCTGGTGGCCCCTTCGGATCACCGCTCTTAGTATGTTCCCGATTTGCCTCCTGGACCGAACACCTGTTATAGTCAGGTTCACTATGTCAATAAATTATATTTCGTTCAAAATCATGGTAGATTAGCAAACCTATACATTTTTGGAAAGGTTATAGCATAAGGAAACTAAAAATCAATGTTTACATTTGGAGAGATACCTGTATGGCGGCCATTTTGGATTTTCAAAATGGCCACTGTAAAATACATATTTTGTTCTATTTCTGCCTCTAATTACCCTAAAAACTTTTTAAAATATACTAAACCTATATTTTCAGGGACAAGGAATCCAATGAAAGTATCAAATTAGTGCTATGGGGAATGGTAAGACACGAATCAAAGGTTTTGAATTGCAAAATAGTCTTTATATTCGCGATAAGTTGCATAATCAAATACATGTTATCATTTTGTACAGGCAGTTAATAACATCAAAATGTGTCACAATAATTCATATCACCAAACATACACAGGCTGTCAGCAAAATCATATACACACATGCAGTCAGTATAACTTCACATCTACACAGGCAGTCAATGACAAAATATACACAGGCAGTCAATGGCATCAAACATACACGATTACAGAATATGCCATTTAGAGTTCGTCATCACTGTCCTGTGTGTCGTATCCGACAATATAGTCCACATCGTTTTCACAGTCCGTTCCACACAAGCAAAGGTCGGTCAAATTGATTGGCAAACCGAATTGGTCGAATGGTCGATCGAATCGAATTTGATGAATCGAATCGAATCGATCGAATTGGTCGAATGGTCGATCGAAGCGATTGGTCGAATGGTCGAATGGTCGAATTGGTCGAATGGAATTGGTCGATTGGTCGAATTGGTCGGAATTGGCAAATGTAAACATTGATTTTCAGATTTTCCATGTAATAACGTTTCCAAAAATGTATAGGTTTGCTCATCTACCATGATTTTGAACGAAAAAACATAGTGAACCTGACTATTAGGTCCGCCAGCTCGTTCGCAGGCTTCCATCCCTGTCCAGAGTCGTGCCGGAGATGACACACTTTCAGGATGTTGGCCACTATAAAATGCTGGCAGAAGTCGCGACTCCTCGGGATATCGGGGAAAAGTGGGTTGAAAAATAAAGGCTCGTGTGCATACATGTTAGTGCCATACGAGTCTGTTTGGCGACTTATCGAAACACCCTGCCAGGCATTCAAGAGGCTCTGATAAAAGACTGGAAGCAGAGATGTATCGACGTGTTGAAGGTTGGTCAGGAAAAGTTCCTGTCTGTATCCGAGCCTCCCAGCTCGTTGAAGAATGGAGCAGGCCAAGGGCTTTCCTGGTAGGTGTTCTGCATAAAGCAAGCGTTGGATGGAGCGGAGCCGGAAGGCCAACAGGCGGCATTTCACATCGACTAGGCCATGACCACCCTCGGCCGAGGGACAACATATGGCGCTGGGTCGAAGCCAGTGGTAGCCTCCCCAAAAAAAATCCACCCGTTTCCTCTGGATAGCTTGGAGCAAAACCTCCGGTGGTTGCAGGCAGATGAACCGGTGCCACAAAAGGGTAGTGACGAGGTTGTTGACAACTAGCGTGCGACCCTTATAGGAAAGGTGGGGTAGAGCTCTTTTCCATCGGCTCAAACGCCCATCTACCTGGTCAATGATCCTGTCGCAATTGTTCTGGGCATACTGAGGAGGACCGAGGAAGACGCCCAAATACTTGATGCCATCGTTTGCCCACACTAGCTCTGCAGGAAGGGGAGGTGGTGGTAATAACGGTGGCACAGGTAAGTCATTTTTTGGAAAGGGGAACCACAGAGCCTTGCTTTTACCCCAATTACACCTTAATGATGTGGCAAGGTTGAAGTCCGACAAACACTTTGCCATGGCGTCACTGTCGCATTTTCTTTTTATAATGACACATAGGTCGTCGGCATAAGCTGACAGGGTCAAAGGTGGGTGTCCTGGAGAAAGGACAAGTCCAGGGATATCCTTTCTGAGGGCGATTAAGAGAGGCTCCAAGGCGAGGGCAAATAATAGACCTGAAAGTGGACAACCTTGCCTTACCCCTCTCTGAACCTTTATGGGTGGGCAAAATTCGTTGTTAACTTTGATCAAGCTGGAGATGTTTGCATATAACAAAGCTATGTAGGCTCTAAAATTAGCACCGAGCCTGCAAGCTTGTAACACATGACACAAAAACTCATGATCAATGCTATCAAAGGCCTTTGCAAGGCCAAGAAACACCAATCCAAAATCCTCTTTGACACATTTACCAGTTATCAAATCTCTGACTAAGAATATGTTGTCGTAGATGGATCTGCCAGGGATGCCGGAACTTTGATCAGGTGACACCAGGTCCCCAATAACTGTCTTCAACCGGTTCGCAAGGACCTTGGAAAACAGTTTGTAATCCGTGCACAACAAAGAGATCGGACGCCAGTTTGACAGGTGTCGGAGATCGCCAGTCTTGGGTAGCAGGCAGAGTACTGCTCTTCTAAAACTGAGCGGTAATTCTCTGGATAAAAGAGACGCATCCAGAACATTGAGCAGCTCTGGGCCCAAAATGTCCCAGAATGCCGAAAGAAATTCGGCGGGTAGGCCATCGATGCCAGGGGCCTTTCCCGACTCCATCTCAGCAAGTGCACCGGTTAGCTCTGGAAGGGTAATTGGAGCATCCAGTTCCAGACGTTGGGCCTCAGCCACAGAAGGAAGATGAGAGGTCAAAACATTCATCATTTCGTGAGAAACTGTTTTGGCCTTGAAAAGTTCAGAAAAGAAATCGATTACATTTAATCTTATATCACTTGGATTTGTTAGGATGTTCCCCCCTGGGTCCAAAACCGAAGATATAAGTCGTGCTGGTTTCTCTCCAGTTTCGAGGTGAAAGAAAGACTTAGTTGGGGTATCTGAAACCTTTATATTCTGTATTCTTAGCCTAACCAGTGTGCCCGCTGCTTTTTCATGGATCAATTCCCTTAATTGGGCCTTCTTCTCGAGTAACAACCGATAGTTCACCGCGTTGCTCTCATTGGCCAACTTGCCCTCTAACCTTAAGATATCTGCTTCCAAGCAAGCCATCGTGATATGTTTTACGTTGGTACAGTGTGAATTAAATTGTTGACAAAATACTCGAATTTGGGCCTTTAGGTTGTCCCACCAAAGACTAATTGAGGAGAAAGAAGATTTTTTTTAGTACTCATTTCAGCCCAGAAATCACGAAAGGAGTCTGTAAACAAACTATCTTCTAAAAGTTTAACGTTAAACTTCCAGTAACTATTTCTGCATGTGGGTCGAGGAAAAGAAAGATCTAAGGTTACCATATGGTGGTCTGAAAACAATGACGGAAAACAACCTACGTTCCTAAAGGGTACATTAATGTACCAGCGGTCGAGTCTTGCCGAAGACACCCGGCCATTGGCACATCGACACCAGGTATACTGGGCTATGTTGGGGTGATGCAATCGCCAAACATCCAGTAGACCGGCCGTCTTAAAGAAACGGGATAGGTCCGCATGGGACTCGGGGTGGGGTTCTGCAGAGTTTCTGTCCTTCGAAGGGTCAAAGGTGCAATTAAAGTCACCACCAATGCACACACATTGGTCGAGATCAACTGATTTCAGGTGGTTTACCATGCAGGTGAAGAAGGCCTTTCGGTCCCTGCTCTCACTAGGTGCGTACACATTGAAAATGGTGCAGCGGAGGTTTTGGTGTACGAGCTGAAGGGAAATAAGCCGGCCTTTTATGACTTCCTGAAAATAGCAAGACTCAACAGCTAGACCTGACTTTAGAAAAAACCCAACCCCAGCAGATGAGGCTGACAGATTGCTAAAATAGCATTGTCCTTTGAAAGTTTGGCACCAGTCATGTTCCACGTTAGGTGTGATGTGGGTCTCTTGCAGTAAAAGAACATTTGCCTTTTTACGATCAAACAAGTTTTTAACTTGGGCCTGACGGAGGTGACTTGCACCCCCACCATTCATATTTAAGGTCACAAAGGAAATGTTTTTCATTCCGTGTTAATGAAATCGCCCTGTGCTTGGGAACACTCCGTACCTGCTCTGGTAACAAACTTTCTTAACCTGTGGAATTGAGATTTCGTCAGGTCAAAATCCTCATGCGCTTTGATTATTGACTTTGCGGTGCAAATGAATGCTGCCAAGTCAGGGAAATAGTCTTTAATTACAATGTTGCGGTGACGAAACGTTTCGTTAAGGAAGGTAAAAATGAGTTGAGGGGGCACCTGTGAGTGACCTGTCATCGCTTGTGACAGCTCGGTTGCCTCAATGTCATCCTCGGACTCAGACACGTCAGATAACATGTCGTCAGGTTCTGGGGTATTACCCGCTGCCCCCGCGGTCTTGTCCGGAGGCACCTTCACAAGTTTCCCAAGGTGTTCCCGAGAGCACTCGTTAACACTTTGGTGGATATTTGTATCTAGGGTTGGAGCTTGGGTTTGAGATCCCAGCAAACTCAGATTTACCGGCCCCGTTTGTACAGTGGGAACGTTTATTGAATCCATAGTCTGCTCGGTATTTAAAGGGGGGACAAGCGGAAAAACATTTCCCAGCTCGGAAATGGTAATACTTTCACTGGAGGTTTCGCACTCGGAAACTTCCAGGTGCGAGGTACAAATTTTATTTTCAGCTCATTTACATAATGAGACTCGCTGGTATCGTTGACAACGGTATTCATGTCCTCAGTTAGTGAGGGAATGTCAGAGGGACACTCGGACACATGTGCACCGGGAATGGTGCCGCCCATGACCGCCTTCTTTGCAGCACCAGTGAAATTGATTGGCACTGGTGCTCTTCACTTTTTAGAATACACTATGGATTATTCGTTCATGGGTTCGGGAAAGGGGGCAATGCTAGTTGTGTCAGTCACATCGGTGGGTGTCATCACATTGGAATCGGAAAGCACCGGTGTGTCAGACGACTCAGTCGGGGTGTCAGAAGGTACGGTCGGGGGGTCAGAAAGTACGGTCGGGGTGTCAGAAAGTACGGTCGGGGTGTCAGAAAGTACGGTCGGGGTGTCAGAAAGTACGGTCGGGTGTCAGAAGGTACGGTCGGGGTGTCAGAAGGTACGGTCGGGGCATCAGAAGGTGCGGTCAGGGTGTCAGAGGGTACAGTCCGGGTGACGGAAGGTACGGTAGGGGTGACAGGAGATACGGTTCGGGTGACGGAAGGTACGGTAAGGGTAACAGGAGATACGGTCCGGGTGTCAGCGAGCACGGTCAGGGTGTCAGAAGGCGCGGTGGAGGGATTGGCCTTTTTACAATCCCTTTCGTTATGTCCCGGTTCACCACACTTCGGACAAGAGGCCTTAGGACAGAATCTTTTAACGTGTCCGAATTCTCCACAATTAAAGCATGTTAAGGAGGCTGAGGAAGCATACATGTGGTATTCCCGATCGTCCAACGATACTTTAAAGGATATATTTAAACCTGTATCGGCTCCGTGATCCGGGAGAATCATGTACACTTGCCTCCTAAAGCTCATTACGTGTTTGACATGATCGCTGCGACACCCGAGCGGAATCATTGAGATTCGGGAGACAATTTTACCGTAACGAGACAGAACGGAGAGGAGTTTCTCGCCTGGCATGAACGGTGGAACGTTGGATATTGTTATCTTGGTCGCAGGCGTATCCATAGGGGATACCGTAATATAATGACCCCCTTTTATGGTTAGACCGGTACTAACGATGTCATGAACGAGCTTGTCTTCTGACACGAAGACAACAAATTTCTGGTTCATACGTGATGCCGCTCGAACATTACCGTCTCCTATGATGGATCCCACGGCCAGGATAATGTCCTCAGTACGAGCTCCTTCAGGCGGAACACATGCGAATGCATGCTTACGCGTTAAATTTTTGAACGCCTCGTAACAAGAGCGTGTATTCGCCATACCAGCGAAATTTCCCCCCCCCCCCCCCCCCCTTGTCCGAACCGGACAAGAAAGTATCAAACCTAAATAATCGAACTAAAGTAAATAATAAACACGCTTTATAAGCACAAAAATGGCTTACAAAGCGCCGTCAAAGCCAGTAGGCCGCACCCAAAATGGGCCCGCTCTCAATCCTCTCTCTCTCGAAGACAAGGGTGCAGAACGGATGAAGACACAATGCCGAAGCACACAGGATGGAAAAGGAGAGGGAGGGGGGGCAGGGGAGGGCAGGAGAGGGGGAAAAACTCACAACGGACTCACCAAAACACAGAGCAGTTGCTCACAGCCGCCATGACGCCACGCCCAACACAAACGGCCTGCAGGGGGCGAGAGAGAGAGAGAGAGAGAGAGAATTGAATTTGCAACATCATTTATTTCACAAAAAACACACCAGGTCAAGTTACATTTTTACAGGAGAGAAAAAAATAGAAAAAAACAACAGTTCTTAATGTTAAAAAGAAAAGTACAAATTCGATTCATTCACAACACATAAATAAGGCTTCATTAATACACCATTTGCACTCAAAGAGTTTGACATTTTCATTCGCCACATAATAATCAAACTCTAACCTTATTCTTGCAGACACCAGCCCTTTAAACATAGGAACAACATCAAATCCATGCCCATTATCAATTTTAATTTTCCTTGATTTATATATTGAATATTTTGCTACAGCAGCTAAGAAGTTTAGGAGAACACCAGAGTCCTTGCAGGAGGGTCTGAAAGATACACCAAAAATAAAAGAGTGTGAAGTAAAAGGAAAAGACAACTGATCAAAAAGGTGTGTGAGAATCGAGAAAAGAGGTATTAGTCTTTCGGATTTCACATAGGCATGAAAGAGATCCTCCTTCTGTACACAGAAGGGGCATGCTACTGGCACTGAGCTGTCAGGGTGATGAACAAAGGAGACCCTGGCCCTAACCTTTCTGACCACAAGGCCACTCGCGCCACTCCGGAGAAGGGTGATGCTTGGTTTTCTCGAAGGAGCTTGTGAATACCCGCCTTTGTTACCAAATGAAAATGAGATACAAGTTCACCATTCGACTGGAGAGCTGGGAGCACCTTAATTTCAGGGAAAGACAGCCGAAAATCCTCGACATTGCTTATACCTTCCCAGCCAATATTTAACTCCTTAAACTTCCTCTTGACGATGCGTATAATTTGGCTGACAATACGCACGGATCTTAAACCAAGAATGGCCGCCACCCTGCCAGCAGACATCCATTTTGTCCCAGATGTATCCCTCAGATCACAAACTTTGCCAATTCCTCCTTGAGTAAATTTCCTAATCAAAGTCGGACTATGAGGAATGCATGGAAAAAACCAGTTATAGAAAATAGGCTCTTGGATAAACATCCGGCAATTATAAGCCTCAAGGCAACGATGAACCCCAAAACCTTTCCAAACTCTCAGCAAACCCTGATAAAAAGTTGGGATTGAAACTAAGCTGACACGGTCAAGGTTCACCAGGAACAAGTGCCTATCATAACACAGGCCTCCCGCTTGTTGCAACAGAAAAACGCAAATGAGCACCAGGGCAGCTCTTCAGCATACAACAGACGTTGCACAGACTGTAGGCGAAAAGCCATAAGCCGGGTGGACACATCCACAATTCCATGTCCACCCTCCTTCCGAGGATGGTACAGTATTTGCGGCCGAAGCCAGTGGTATCCATTCCAAAAGAAATTAACCAAGACCCGCTGGATGGCTGGTATCAACTCCTTGGTTGGCTGCAAGGCAATTAGTTTATGCCATAATCTTGCTGCTATCAAGTTATTTATAACAAGAGTGCGGCCTTTATAAGAAAGAGATCGCAGCAGTCCTTCCCATCATTTCAACCGGTGTGTAATTTTGTTCACTCATTCCTTCCCAGTTCTTCGTTTCTACTTCCTGGTTGCCGAGATAGACACCAAGATATTTGACCCCATCTGTTTTCCACTCTAAATTATGTGGGAGTGACGGTGGCAGTGTTAAAGAAAGGTTATCTGAACCGCACCATAAGGCTACACTCTTGCCCCAATTTACTTCGGCGGAAGAGGCCGCAGAGTAGTCTTTAAAGCAACGCTGCACCGCAGCAACACTACTTGGGCCCTTAATCAGAACACATACATCATCAGCATAAGCTGTGACCACAAATCTTGAACCAAAAACGGCTCCCACATCCTGAGTTATTCGCTGCCTGATGGATGCTAAGAGTGGTTCAAGGGCAATTATATACAGAAGTCCAGAAAAGGGACAACCTTGACGGATACCCCGACGGAAAGGAAAAGGGGGACATAAACTGTTGTTTACTTTCATCATGCAGAAGGTGTTAGTGTATAACAGCTTAACATAGGAAATGAAAGTTTCGCCAAAACCCATCCGCTTCAGAACAGAAAACAAATATGTATGATCAACACAATCAAAAGCCTTTGTTTGGTCAAGAAACAACAACCCAAAACTGGCACGCAAGTACTTATTACAAGAAATAATATCCCTTATCAGAAAAATATCGTCATAAATTGACCTTCCTGGTACACAGTAGGTCTGGTCAGGGTGCACAATAGAGCTGATCACAGTTCCCAAACGGTTTGCTAAAACCTTCGACTAAAGCTTGTAATCCGCACACAGCAATGAGACAGGCCGCCAGTTCTCGACTAGTTGAGTGTCCCCAGCCTTTGGCAACAGGCAAATGACTGCTCTTCTGCAGGACAGGGGAAGCTCTCCAACATGAAGTCATTCATCAAATACCTCAAGCAGGTCAGGTCCCACAAGTTTCCAAAAAGTCTTATAGAACTCTCCGGGCAAACCATCAATCCCAGAGGCTTTACCATCCTTCAAGCTCCGCATAGCAGTTTCAAGTTTAGCAGCCGAAACTGACATGTTCAATGTGCGTTGCTGGTCTTCCTCAAGTCTTGGAAGCCCAGTAGTCAGCTCCTGCAAGGTCTCATTACTTATGCTCTGGGGGGAGTACAAGTTTGTATAAAAACCCTTCAAAACAGACTTAATCTCCTGTTGGGAGGTCACTATTGACCCATTAGCAGCGCGTAGCCCGTGAATCTGTTGTGATTTTTTGACAGAGTTCTCCAAACCAAACAAGGCCTTATTTGGCATATCCAACGTTAAATAACTCATTCTCATGCGTACCAGGGTGCCCATTGCTCGCTGCCATACCAGTTCAGTCAACATTGCCTTTTTAGTCCATAGCAGCCGGTCACCTGTAGTGTCTTTCCCAGCCGTATTAATGTTTTCCTCCAGGGCTGCAATTTCAGCCTTTAATGAATCAATCGAGAGATTTTTCAATTTAGTGGCATAAAGACTATATTGTTGACAGAACGATTTGACCTGACCCTTTGCGAGGTCCCACCACAGTCAGAGGTTAGCATGCTCAAATTTGGAGGACCGAATACTTTCCCACACGGCTCGAAAAGCCTCTTTGAATTTCATATCATTCAGCAGGTGGGTATTAAGTGACCAATACGCACTACCACCTGAGGCCAGAGGCAAATTAAAACCCATTGAAACCAGGTAATGGTCTGTGAAACCAGTTGGGAGTATCTGGGTTGTGGCCATCACATTTAGCATTGGCTTATTCACATAGAATCTGTCTAGCCTTGCCATTGATATCCTCCCATCATGGCATCTGCACCACGTATAGCACTGTGAAGTTGGGTGTTGCAACCTCCAAACATCTTTCAAATGCTGATTTTTGATGATGTTCTCCAAAATCCTCGTAGAAGCCGGATGGGGTTCATGACCGGTCCTGTCTACGGAAGGATTGATAGTGCAATTGAAATCACCAGCAATACAGATGAAAGCGGTTGTATCCAGTCCTTTTACAAAGTCATGCAGAGTGGAAAAGAACACTCTTCTTTCCATGGGCTCACTCGGTGCATATACGTTCACAATGATGATCCTTTGCGTGTTGCAATAGAAATCCACCGCTATCAGATGTCCCTTATAAATTTCCTTAAAGACAATCTTCCGAGCAGGGATTCTATCACTCAAGGCGATGGCAACACCAGCTTTGGGTGTGGTAAAACCACTCAGCCACCACTGCCCTCGATAAAGTTTTCCCCATTCAGCAACCAGGGTGTTCGTAGCATGAGTCTCCTGTATCAGGATGATGTCAGCTTTCACCCTCTCCATCGCCTGAATTGTCTGAATTTTTCGTAAGGGGGTACAACCCCCATTGATATCCAGGGATGCGATACATATCTCTCGCAATGCCATTTACAAAGGTAACTCACCCTCCGCCTGCAATTCCTTATTCGCCTTTGTGACCGCTTTCCGAAGACGCTGAAATTGGGCCTCCGAGATTTCCATTGGGTCATTTCTTTGCAGGAGTTTTCTTGCAGCCCTGATGAAAGTTTTCACATCGGGAAAATGGTCTTTGATCACAACGGAGCGTTGCCTAAACGTCTCGTTTAGGAAACTGATGACGTTTTCCTTTGTTGCTTCCATCTGTTCTTCTCCCTGATGATCATTCACAGACACAAGGCTTTCAGCTTCCTCATCCAGCTCCCTAACCACATCAACATTGAAACTCCTTTGTTGTGTGTCAGGAGCTAGCACACCTTCTGTGTCATCACCACTGCAGTCTTCTTGTTGCATCACCAGGGGCACATCTGTGCCACCACTGCTGCCTATTATAGGTCTGCTTGGACCATCATCCTTGGTCGTTTCAACCGGATGTGAGCAACAACCGTTGTCACTCAGGACCTGGGACTGCTCGTTGTCACAAGGGACAATGGTGCCATCATCACAAACAATACTGGTGCATTGATTTTCTTCAACAAGAGCAAGGGGTGAAGTCCTACTCTCCTCTGTTTCGTCACCACCCTGCCCAGCTTGCCGAGAATCATCAGGATAGTCTGAGATACTGTTTGTTTGCACGAGTATCACTTTGCTACCTTTGTCTTCCACCTCGGCGCTCAAAAAGGTACGTTTTAGGTTCCTCTTAGCCTCGGTGCCTTTCATCAATACCTCCTCAAAAACCATATTATCTTGAGGTTGCAGCCTCTTGTCCACATCGACTGGGTGCTCCCCTGCTGCACTAACCTCAGCAACACCGCCACCACTTGCCACACCCTGGTCTTCTGGTGTGGATATCCGTACCCCACCAGGCTCATGAACGGGGGGCACTGCATCAGTCACAGGGGGGGGGGGGGCGACCCAGCTGCTGTAGCGAACGTCTTCTTGGCGTCTGGGCAATACTGCTTAGTGTGTCGGTGTGCTCCACATCCGTAGCAGATCAAGGTCTCGGTCGCCATGAAGATTCTATATTCATGTTCGCCTACTTTAAAGGTGTGGGAGGTGCTCAACTGCTTCGCTGCGTCTTTTAAAACAACAAAACAAAAACGTCTAAACGATTGTACATGCTTCAACCTGCTGTTTCTCGTACGTGGAGGAACCCTAATGATTCGAGAGACGACAGTGCCAAACTCACCTAGCTTGTGCAGGATTTCCTCATTTCCTAGAAAAGGCGGAACATTGCTCAAAATGACTAACTGCCGGCGTGTCCATCGACGACACAGGAACAAACATCGTTTCCCAAGGTCAAACCATTCTGCACAACAATATCGGCCAGACTTATTTGCGAAACAAATACCACAATTTTGTGATTCATACGGGACGCGGCACGAATGTTACTCACGTCGATCAAATCCCCAATCGCGAGCAAAATGTCATCCATTTCAACTCCCTCCGGCGGGACAAGGCACAGCCCGTGCTTACGCGATAAACCCTCATCGGTAACACGATCGGCAGGCCTTTGGCTACTCCTATTAGCCATATCGGCAAAGGAGAAACGAAGTGAAAGCAAATCGATTTGTATAATCCTAAAAAAAAGAATAGAAAAAATATATATTAAATAACTAAAAACGAAAGCACGGTTTAAACCACGTTAGGAAAAAACGTGGTTTAAACAAACCCTCACCGTGCTGGCTCTCCCTCTCTCGAAAGAGGGGAAAAAGAGGGACAGGTGGTAACGAAGCAGGAAGGGAGGAAAAAGGTCAACAGACACGACAGTCGACAAAAGGAAAAAAAACCAAGGAAAGGGAAAGGTAAAAAGGGAGGTGGGGAGAGGACGAAAACAACACGAGCCAGGAGCTACAACACACAAACACGAGCACACGCCATCTTGCCACACCCAACAACAGACGAGAGGGAGAGAGGGAGAGGGAGAGGGAGGGAGGGAGAGGGAGAGAGACAGAGAAACAGAGACGAGACAAGAGGGAAAGGAGACCAATCGATCATGGGGACTGATCGGCACTCTGACTGTCACCATGCTGCCCTGACGAATCCGGACAGCAGGGAAGAATGGGGTGTGGCGGACACAAAAGCCCACTGGCGTGGTGACATCATTCCGCGCACCAAGTGGGCGGTGGCCACGTCCGAGGGGTAGGCGTGGCCTCATGATATACACCGGGCGCCCAGCCCGGAGCGGTACAGTGTTACAGTGAGCTCCTGCAATAAAGACGCTTATGAGTTACCGCTTGTCCGCTTCCTCCTTGCTCGCAAGCAGCGTGCGTAACGCCGCGCTTTACTGGTGACCCTCGACGTTGGATCTGCCGGAGCGATCCTTCCACACGCGACGCCATCGCCATGGCCGACTTCGTCAAACTTCCGGAATTTTGGGAGGCTCAGGCCAAAGTCTGGTTCGTCCAGGCCGAAGCCCAATTTCAGCTTCGGCGCCTCACCGGCGATGACACGCGCTATTGCCACGTCGTCGCCTCCCTCGGGCCCGGCACGGCCGCTCGAGTTGTGTCCGTCCTTCGCCACCCACCGGACGGCCACAAGTACGAGGCACTCAAGCGGCTACTCCTAGCCACGTTCGGCCTCACGGACGACGCACGGGCCGACCGCCTCATGGACCTCCCCGAGCTCGGTGAGACGCGCCCGTCGGTCCGAATGGACCATATGCTGTCACTGTTGGGCGACGAAGCCCCCGGTTCGCTATTCCGGGCGCTTTTCCGGCGCCAACTTCCAGCGCAGGTTCGCCTCGCGTTGGCCGGGACCGGGCTAACGGAACCCCGAGCATTGGCAGCCGAGGCGGACAGGTACTTCGCCGCTTCGGACACGCGGGCGAGAGTCGGCGTGGCCGTCACGGTCCTCGAGGCTGACGATGCTGCTGTTCCACAGCATCAGCTTCTACAGCATACGCGGCATGCTGATACGCACCTCGTGAACGCCGCCACGCCCCGCCCACCGCCACGGCGAAAACCACCACCGCGGGGAAACCCGCCAACTACACCGGCCTGGCGGAGCCAGCCGCGCTCCTCCAGCTCCACCACCTGGTGCTGGTTCCACGCCAAGTTCGGCCACGAAGCTCGGCAGTGTCATCCGCCGTGCTCCTTCAACGGGTCGGGAAACGCCCGGGCCGGCGCTCAATAGTAGCGATGAGCGCCGGCCGTTCGAGCAGCCTGCTGTTCATAACGGACACCTTCTCCGGGCGCCGTTACCTGTGCGACACGGGAGTGCAGGTGAGTGTCATTCCCGCCGGCACGTCAGACAAGCACGCCGCGGGTGGGGGCCCCGTGCTGCTTGCCGCGAACGGGACGCCCATCCGTACGTACGGAAAACGCTGCCTCTCTCTGCGGTTTGGAGGGCAGGTTTTCCGATGGACGTTCGTCACCGCCGACGTGCCCATGGCACTGCTTGGCGCGGACTTCCTGTGCGCTAATGGGCTCCTGGTCGACGTCAAGCGCAGATGTCTTGTCCAGGCCGAGACGTTCAGCTTGCTCGCTTGTGCATTGCCCAGCTCAACGAGCGGCTTGCCAAGCGGCTTGCCGAACGGTTCGGTTCCGGCCACGTTGGTCTGTACGCTTCCGGCAGTGGACGCATTCACCCGCCTCCTCGCCGGCTTCCCGGCCCTCACGCGGCCCACCTTCTCGGCGGGGGCCGTCAAGCACGGGGTGGCCCATCACATCCCCACCGTCGGGCCACCGGTCTACGCCTCGAGCCGACGAAGCTGGCGGTGGCAAAAGCAGAGTTCGCTACCCTGGAGCGACTCGGCATCGTTCGGCGCTCAGAGAGCGCTTGGGCGTCGCCGCTGCACATCGTGCCGAAGCCCGGCGGGGGATGGCGACCGTGCGGGGACTATCGCCGTCTCAATGACGCCACGACTCCCGACCGCTACCCCGTCCCCCACATTCAGGACTTTTCCGCCCGTTTGGCGGGCAGGTCCTTCTTCTCGAAGGTGGACCTCATACGCGGCTACCATCAGGTCCCCGTCAGGCCGGAGGACGTCCCGAAGACGGCGGTCATCACGCCATTCGGACTCTTCGAGTTCCTGCGCATGCCCTTCGGTCTGAAGAATGCGGCTCAGGCGTTCCAGCGACTGATGGACAGCATCCTGCGCGACTTGGATTTTGTCTACGTCTACCTGGACGATATCCTCGTCGCCAGCGCGTCCCGCGAAGAGCACCTACGCCACCTCCGCACGCTCTTCGAACGCCTGGGCCAGCATGGCCTGATTGTGAACCCCGCAAAGTGCCGGTTCGGCGCCGCCACAATCGATTTTCTGGGGCACCGTGTCACCAGGCACGGAGCCGTCCCCCTGCCGGCCAAGGTGGAGGCGGTGAAGGGGTTTCCGCGCCCCCGCACGATCAGAGGGCTGCAGGAGTTCCTGGGCATGGTGAACTTTTACCATCGGTTCCTGCCCCGTATCGCCCAGCTCCTGCGCCCCCTGCACGAAGCTCTCCGAGGTAAGCCGGGCAAAGGCGACGTTACCTGGACCGAGCAGATGGACACGGCGTTCACGGGCGCGAAGCTCGCCTTGGCTAACGCCACCATGCTCGCGCACCCGGCGCCCGATGCACCGATCGCCCTCACCACCGATGCCTCGGACTACGCGGTGGGCGCGGTGCACGAGCAATGGGTGCGTGGAGCTTGGCAACCACTGGCGTTCTTTAGCCGGCAGCTTCGCCCGCCCGAACGCCGTTACAGTACCTTCGACCGCGAGTTGCTCGGACTTCACTTGGCGGTCAGGCACTTCCGCCATCTGCTCGAGGGCCGTGCGTTCACTGCCTTCGTCGACCACAAGCCGCTGATCTTCGCGATGGGCAAGGTCACCGAGCCGTGGTCGGCCCGGCAGCAGCGTCACCTCTCGGCCGTGTCCGAGTACACGACGGACATCCAGCACGTCACGGGGAAGGACAACCCGGTGGCGGATTGCCTTTCCCGGGCCGTCGCCCACGCAGTCCACCTCGGCATCGACTATGCCCGGATGGCAGCGGACCAGGCCGCTGACCCCGACGTCCAGGCCTTGCGGACCGCCGTCACGGGCCTCTGCGTCACCGAGGTGCCGTTCGACAGCGCGGGCGCGGCCCTCTTGTGCGACGTCTCCCTCGGGCGTCCTCGCCCCATCGTGCCCGCGGGCTGGCAGCGCCAGGTGTTTGACGCCATCCACGGCCTGTCCCACCCGGGCGCGAGGGCCTCCCAAAGGCTGATCGCCGACAAGTTCGTCTGGCATGGCCTCCGGAAGGCCGTCCGCGGCTGGGCCAGGACGTGCCTCGCGTGCCAGCGCGCCAAAGTGCACCGGCACACCCAGGCCCCGTTGGCCCCGTTCACGGTGCCGGAACGCCAGTTTGACCACGTCCATGTGGACCTGGTGGGACCTCTGCCCCCCTCGCGGGGTTTCACCTACGTCCTCACCATGGTGGACCGCACCACCCGGTGGCCGGAGGCCGTGCCCTTGGCGTCGACAACGGCGGCCGATGTCGCGCAGGCTTTCATCGCCACCTGGGTCGCCCGGTTCGGCGCCCCCTCAGACATCTCATCCGACCGCTGCCCCCAGTTCACCTCGGAGCTCTGGGGGGCGGTTGCGCAGGGGCTCGGGGTCCGGCTGCACCGAACCACGGCCTACCACCCCCAGGCTAACGGCCTGTGTGAGCGATTTCACCGCTCATTGAAGGCCGCGCTCCGGGCCACCCTCCGCGACGGCGGCTGGGTCGACAGGCTCCCCTGGGTCCTGCTGGGCCTCCGGACGGCGCCCAAGGAGGACCTGCGCGCATCCGCGGCGGAGTTGGTCTTCGGGCAACCGCTGCGGGTGCCGGGCGAGTTCCTCCCCGACTCCACGGCACCATGGTCTGCAGCAGCACAGCAGCGCTCCGCTCTGCAAGAGACCGCCCAGAGGTTCGCCCCGGTGCCAACGGCATGCCACGGGCACCCACCGACGCACGTCGCCCCGGAGCTTCGCACGGCGGAGTACGTCTTCGTCCGCCACGATGCCCATCGGACACCACTGCGGCCCCCGTACGACGGGCCTTTCCGCGTGCTGGAGACCGGGGCGAAGCACTTCACCCTGGACATCGGCGGTACTCCTGACCGCGTTTCGGTAGACCGCCTCAAGCCGGCCCACCTCGATGTGGACCATCCACCGCCAGTGGCCCGACCCCCACGTCGGGGCCGCCCTCCTGCGGGCGGACCCCCGGCACCGCCCAGCCCCGCCGCCACGCCGCCCCCCGGTCCTGCACCCATCCGAGGGGCAGCCAGGGGCATCCCACCTGGCATCCCTGCACCCCGGACGCCGCCGATCGCCAGGGGGCGCTTCGGCCGGGTCATTCGTCTGCCCCGCAAACTGGCCCTCCAGGTGCGCGGGAATTCTGGGGGGGCGCGTGTGGCGGACACAAAAGCCCACTGGCGTGGTGACATCATTCCGCGCACCAAGTGGGCGGTGGCCACGTCCGAGGGGTAGGCGTGGCCTCATGATATACACCGGGCGCCCAGCCCGGAGCGGTACAGTGTTACAGTGAGCTCCTGCAATAAAGACGCTTATGAGTTACCGCTTGTCCGCTTCCTCCTTGCTCGCAAGCAGCGCGCGTAACGCCGCGCTTTAGGGGGATGATTTGGCTCTAGACTTGAGTTGGGGGGTACAACCGCCACAAAGAGGCGTCCAAGATAGTTCGACGTTGACTGTTTCTCATCGATGCCGATATATAAAAGAAGAAGAAGAAGAAGAAAAACGAAATTGTTCTCGATATGAATAAACGCTGTTGTTCGAAACCAGATAAAGCATGGATGGGTTGGTATAAAAGATTATGGGAAAGTGAACTCAACCCAGAATCCGATTTTATAGCACTGCCTCAGATAGAAGAAGACTATTAAGAGTTAATATAACCAGGTGCAGGAAGGAACCTATTTGGCGAGTAAATCTGAGTACAAATTAAATTGAACTCAGTTTGGTGTGGACAAAATCCCAAACAATGTTTGGTATGGCTTTTTGTTGCTGGCTGCCCCAGAAAAAGGAAAATAGCCAGGCCGAACAATGTCTGCCAAATATGTTTTGTTCAAAGCAGACAATGTCTATTCCTATAACTAGGACATTTTACTTTTAGGTACAGATTGTCCGGCATGTTCGTGCTCAGCTCATCCCTATCATCGATGGAAATCTTCCTCACTGGACCTTTAATGCGTATGCAACAAACATGTGCTTAGCATTAACAAGAAACAATAAAATAAAAATCGACCAACAATATGTCCTGACGGGGACACATCGACCCACCAACGATAATTATGTCATCCTGTGGGTGATCAAGAGGGCGAAGGGTCAAAACTCGATGCAATAAAATCTTCCTACATTCGTGATAAACTGTCTGCAAAGCTGTAAATATAGTACATCGAGCATAGAGGTGATCTATTTGTTGCTTTGGTTTTTTTCTCATTGTAAACACCTCAACTTTAGGGGACCACGGCCTGGTGTGCACAACTAAGTTACTAAGTTGCCTGCATCATGTGCACAACTAAGCTACATTTGTATCCAAATCCTTTTCACCTTCATTATAGTTTTTCACCCTCATTTGTGACGCTTTGGACTCGGCCATATTATTTATTATCCTAATTATTTTACAATATTATTATTGTTAATAATATTATTTTCTAATAACGTTAATACAGAATTTACTGATGCATTTTGTGGTTATAATTTTTTTTTTTACTTCCTATAGGTGTGTGGACCAGTGATTCTTAGCTTATACACTGCCTGTGTGTAGGTACACATGTATACGTCCAATTTTCTCCAAATTTCCCTCAGGTAAGTACTACACAATGCTAGCGCCCTTTATGTATGGGGGTATGTGTTATAATGGTATCGGGGGCTCCAATATATGTTATAAAGTATAAACAATCCATATACATTCCACATATAATCTGATGGGTAGAATAATCGGAGATGCAATGGGATGCATCATTCATTTGTAAAGTCTCATTTAAGCACCTTTATTATCTAAATATCACTGCGGCCTACCTAGAGGCCTCGATAGTTGAGGTGGCTCTGTGGTTTGTTAGTCTGCGGCGAGGCTGTGGGGGGCGGGGGCGGTGCGATAAGCATAGAATCCCTCAAGATCATCGGTTTTCCTCCAAGTTATTTTAGTGTAGTGTTAAGCAACTGTAGCAACTGTAAAGGGTGTAGAACGGATGACCAAGTAGTTTGTGGTTATATACTTTTTACTTACAGTAGGTGCACTGCACGAAACTCCACAATAAGCTATCTATAAGCCTTCACACAGCATTTGTAAAAGGTGGAAACCCACTGGGAAAGGGGGCAAATTAAGTTGCTTCAACCTCCATCACATGACCCTTAGCCTCCCTGGCAAGTTTGGTTAAGATTGGATAAGTAACGTGCAAATGTATCATGGTCAGACAGGCAGAGACCAAATTATGTATTTTAGTGATATTGGGTGATTGGAGGAGGACTGGAGGAGTGGGGTGGGCTAGATTGAGAACACTAAAATTGAGAAAAAGAAGAGAAGGGAGGATAATAGAACAGGAGTAGGGAGAAAAGGAGAAAAAATTTGGGAGCATCTAAGTCTAAGATATAAAGCTCTTTCTAACCACTGACTGACTGACTGATATTAATGTTTGGTACCTCCTGGGTGTCGTCGGAAGCTGAAATTTAGCGTGCCGATGCAAATCGAAGCCGCTACACCGGGAAAAATCACAGAACCTTCGGAAAACGTCCGTAAATGAAAAATTACGTACAAACCATAAATACGTCCGAAACATAAATAAATAAATAAGCTAAATTTATATTTAGAAGGAGGTTGGTAATGCTTGCCTATAATCATAAAGCTTCTATTTATTATGTACATACAGACGTAGCATGGTTTGTTATTGCTTACACAATGTGTTAGCATACCCACTAGTATGTACGTACCATAGACTCCTTTAGAGAAGGACTGGAACGTCACGACCTCGGGGTTTGTAACTTGAGTCTGAGTTCCCATTTTCTATCTCGTTTTCTATGCAAATACCACAGCACTTTACTATTGGATGGATTGGAATGAAATTGACATATGACATGTAATTTATGTAATAAAATAATAAATAAATAAATAAATATATAAAATATAATAGTCTGTATTATAACAGATTAGTTTCCCTCGAAAAAATGATTTGAATATACATTATTTTTTCCCATTTGGCAACTTTATTTTTAAACAATTTTGTTTTTAATTTTTTTGATTTGTGTATTAATTATTATTTATTTTAAAATTAATTTAGTTAGGGCATTTTATAATTTTTTGGAAAAATCTGTGAAAAAATTGCTTACCAATAGCTTTCTTCACCAATGTGTTCATGTAGGTGTCTACAAACACCTCTCAATTTATTCCTTCCCAAATCCTTGGGGAAAAGTCAAAATTCAAAATGGCGTCCAAAATGGAAAAATTGTGGATAAAGTCATAGTTTGGCCAGAAATTTAATACTTAATATGGGGAAGAAACCACAAAAATATTGTTCTAGGACAATTGTGAACTCTTGCTAAGCATATTTGTATTATTATCTTGCTTTATATCCAAGATGGTGGCCAAAATGATGTCCAAAATGGCCGCTAAAATGTGAAAATTGTGGATAAATTCATAGCTTTATATAGAAATAGAAATGTATCTCAATTGAAACCTCGGTTAGTCAGTTCAGGAAGGACACCTGCACTCTGGGTCTGGTACCACGGCAGAATCGACCTCATCAAGGTGTTCATCAGGTGTGAGCGTATCCCGGATCACACAGGTCACCTCAGCTGCATCATTGCAATGCTGAACACCTTCGCAGCAGCGGGCCACCATCAGTATGCGAAGGGAGCAAGGTTGTACATACAGCTGATGCAGCAGCGACAGGACAGTCCGGCGTTCCAGGAAACTTTAACCAAATTCACCGTGTATGGCAACCATGCAGTCAGGTTCTCAGACCATGAGTGGTCAGGCACATGGACCTACATCACGATAGAAACCACACTCATGTGTGATGCCAAGTCCTCAGGCGGTCTAAACAGAGGACGTTTCCGGAATGAATCTGCTTATAAGTCTTGGGTTCAGACGCTAAACCACTTCTCGTTCATTCACCAGGAGCTGGAAGGAGGTATGAACACATGTGGAGTACCTGTCCACACAGACGTCACAAGAGCCCAGATGAAGAAAGACGATGATGCTGTCAACGCCATTGTTGGATGGTTGGAGGAGGTTAACCCCTTCGATGCAACACGGGACTCGAAGACCCTGGTATCCTTCTCCACGGGGTTCAGTAGCACTCCCGAGGACCCAGTCAATGCTGATCAGGCAGAGGAGGTTGGCAGAGCCATGCAGGCCAAGATGGATGGAAAAACTTTTTTGGATACAATGGAAACTAAGCACAAGGTCAAATCATTAGAGAGCTTCAGAAGTGGACCCAAAGTCAATGGGAAGAAGCTGGTTATTGACTCACTCAAGCTCTTCAACCGCCTCATCATCATCAGTGAGCGTGAAGTCAAGACCAAATAAGCCCTGCGATTTGAGTTGACGCCAACACCGATGTCTCTATTTGATAAAGACCAGAAGTTGCGAAAGCCAGACAAGGCTGCCCTAGCAAGGGTCCTGAAAGCATTTGTGGAACCCGTTGAACAACACCCCTGCACGAGCCTGGTGATTGATGGTGGGTGGCTCATGCACAACGTCAGATGGGAGGCTAAGCTCACCTGGAAGGACATCGCTGAGAGCTACCTCCAGTTTGTGAAGTCCATGGGAAGCCATTGCCTCAGGATCACTGTGGTCTTTGACGGATACGGCAGCTCCACCAAGGACCATGATCACCTGAGACGAACAAAGAATGCATGCTGCGACATTCTGATTCGCCCAGACATCAAAAGCCTCATTCCAAGAGAAAAGTTCCTCAACAACAAGAGCAACAAGACCCAGCTCATTCGGCTACTTGCTGAGACATTCGGTAGAAATGGGATCAGTGTACAGGAATGCCCCGATGATGCAGACACCTCTATCGTCTGGGCAGCTCTAGATGAGGCAAGAGAGTCCCCTGTTGAGGTGAGGGCTGAGGACACCGACATCATGGTTTTGCTGATTCATCATGCTGCAGACCACCCGATCTTCCTCACAACAGCCAAAGACACATCTTACGATGTCGGAAAGATCCGGGAGGCCCTCCCAGAGAGATACCGGAAGTATCTGATCTTCTTGCACAGCTTCTCCGGCTGCGATACAGTGTCTGCGATTTCTGGGTTTAGCAAATCAACTTTGATAACCAAGCTCTGCAAGACTGACAAAGCAGAGAGGGCCATGGACGTGTTTCGGGACATCCGAGCCAAGAAAGATGACATCATCAAAGCCGGCTGTGAACTATTCAAGCTCATGTTCCGCGGGAACCCATCCAAAGACTTCGGGGACTTGAGATTTGACATCTTCAGCAAGCGGGCCGCTGCTTGGAGCATCAAACCTGAGAAACTGCCCCCGACAACAGAAGCTGCAGCACAGCACTCTCTCCGGGCTTATCTCCAGACTAGAGATTGGCTGCTGCTGCAAACTCCATCATTGGATGTCCTGGACTACGGATGGAAACTCGGTGACCAAGGTTATGCGCCGGTCCCTACAACAGACCCTATCGCACCGGACTATCTTCTGAAGTTTGTCTGCTGCAACTGTGAGGGGGAATGTAGCACACTCAGGTGCTGCTCTAAAAAGCAAGGAGTCAAGTGTATTTCTGCTTGCGGCAACTGTCATGGTAACTCTTGCCAGAACATCAACCAGCCAGATGACAAGAGGAGTGTGGGATATGCTGGGGATTAGGATGAGTAGGGTGAACTAGAGAACTGACTAACCGAGGTTTCAATTGAGATACATTTCTATTTCTATATAAAGCTATGACTTTATCCACAATTTTCACATTTTAGCGGCCATTTTGGACATCATTTTGGCCACCATCTTGGATATAAAGCAAGATAATAATACAAATATGCTTAGCAAGAGTTCACAATTGTCCTAGAACAATATTTTTGTGGTTTCTTCCCCATATTAAGTATTAAATTTCTGGCCAAACTATGACTTTATTCACAATTTTTCCATTTTGGACGCCATTTTGAATTTTGACTTTTCCCCAAGGATTTGGGAAGGAATAAATTGAGAGGTGTTTGTAGACACCTACATGAACACATTGGTGAAGAAAGCTATTGGTAAGCAATTTTTTCACAGATTTTTCAAAAAAATTATAAAATGCCCTAACTAATTGTGATATTTCACATTTAATATCGGAAATCAGCAAAATAATATGTTTCTCTTCTCTTTCAGAAACTGTCCAGCTGGTGATCTCACAGGATCTTTGTTTTGTTTCCTGCTTTCATGACAAGATGCCACGTCGTTGCAGCTGCTTTGGCTGTAAAGGAAACTATGATGGGACGCCTTATGTAAAGGTCCTATCCTTCCCAAAAGATCCTGAGGAGAGGGAGAGATGGATATTGACAATGCTGAATGAGAAAGAAAGCTTGAGGCGCTTGAAGGAGATATATATTTGTGAGACACATTTCAATTGTAAATGGGTGTCAGTTAAGGGTGGCAAGCGACCCAAAGAACCCCCATCAATATTTCCTGGATTACCGAAATCAGTTTTGAAGCAGGTTACTTCAGCCCCACGCCCAACATCATCTTCTACATCAGAATCAAGAACTAAGAAGGTGCATGCAGCTGCTGAGGCTGCAGACAAGATCCAAGATTTCGACCACTTCTGCGCCAAAATCAGCTCCTATTTTCCTGGCTTTAACGTCATAGAAGACCAGAAAAACCTGTACCTATCAATAACTGACGCTACTGGACAAACTGTCAGGCAGTTCTTTCATTTCCAACAAGTCAGCTCACCTTTTGGATTCCTATTCTTGAATAGAGTTGAGAAAGATGGCATTGAGGTGCCCAAACGACTTTTTCCTTTGCAAAAGAACAGCTTGCTCTCAAAACGGTCCCAGATTAGATCCATAACTGACCAGGTAAACACCTATGAGTACACAAGCCAGGAAATTCTTCAGCACGTAATAAGCCAGCTCTGCAAGATGACTGAGGCACACGAGCTTCCTCATTTAACCTTCCTTCTGTCGCAGCTGCGGCATGTGTTCATACCTCCTGATGGTCGCCGATTTGATACCGATACTATGATTTTCGCAATGCAGCTTCACAACATATCACCCAGTGCATACAAAATGAATCGTCGATCCGGCTTAATCATTCTACCATCAACAAAAAAGGTAAAACAGGTGCTTTCTCATAGTCTGCAGGACTCCAACCTCAAAATGTTGTTCGACCAGCTTAAGCCGCAGCAGCGTTTGGTCAATTTAATGTTTGACGAGGTAAAGCTGGTCGAGACATTGCGATTTTCTGGAGGGCATGTTCTAGGATACACTCAAAATGCTGCAGCGGGGGGTGACCATGAAATGCTTGCTTCACATGCTATGGTTGTTGAAGTTGCCTGCCATTTTGGTGGTCCACGCTATATTCTACGCGTTTTGCCCTGCAAAAAACTATGCCGATCAGCTGAAGGAACTCCTCATCGAAGCTGCCTCAGCTGTAGTTGGTGCTGGCGATACTGTGATTTCTTTGATATGTGACAATTGCAATACCAATCGCAGCGTTCATTCAAAACTTGGAGGACCGGGAAGTTGTCAAGTGCTATCGATTCAAGAGCAATCTATGTTCTTAGTGTACAACTACGTGCACATCTTCAAAAATATTCGCAACAACTTGATTACTGTTGATGGTCAGACACTCTCATTTGTCGTACATGGCAATGAGTACAAAGCTTACTGGAGTGATATTCGGAAGCTTTATGAGATCGACCGAGCTACTCCTATTCGCTTAACCAAGCTGACGCACACCGCTGTTTTCCCCAAGCACATTCAACGCCAGAGCGTACCCTTGGTATGTCAGGTGTTCAATGACAAGACTGTCACTGCCTTAAAGACCTTCAAGGATTCACTGGGCATCAGCGAAGGCACCATCATTCTCACCCAGACAATGAGTGAGTGGTTCAAGATGATGAATGTGAAAGACCGTTTCTCAGCTATCCATCTGCGCGACGAATCCAGACAGCCTTGGACAGCAGACTGTACAAGTTTCACTAGGCTGGAGGAGGCCTGCCAAATTATATCTACCTGCGCATGGCAAGGAGGTGGTGGTCGTAAGCTGAAGCTAACTCGGCAAACTGCTGAAGCCTTCACTGTGTCCACACGTAATAATGTGGATGCTGCCAAATTTCTTCTGGCAGAGAAAGACTTTGACTACGTTCTTCCTGCTATATTCGCGGATGAAGCCTTGGAAAAGTTTTTCGGCCAAGCCAGGCAAAGATGCGGTGGAAACTTCTACATTGACGTAGTTGACATTATTGCTGCAGCTAAAATTGCAAATTTGCAGACACTCGTTAAGCATGACATTATGCCAGAATCTAGTTCTCGTGTGCTTGTTTGCGACAAGAATTGTGGTACTTCCATAAATCCAGATGAGCAAAGTGAACTCATTGACGAGATCACTCCTCATGACACTCAGGAACTCTTGAGGTCTGATGATGCCCTGAAGCATAAAGTTGTTTATTTGGCCGGATACCTTGTTCATAAATATGGTGATAGCACCAGTATGGAGGAGATCATGGATGATGAAGATGGTAACGAGGTGTCATCTGAGTTCCTAGATAATTTGAATAGAGGTGGACTGAGTGTGCCGACTATGTCAACCGTCTTCTTTGTACATAATGCCTATAATTTGCATGGCATGACTAAAATGCGTTGCCGCTTTCATTTTGCTGAGCTGTTATCCTTTGTAGATGCACCTTTAGCTAGTAATAATGCAGCATGTACTACTTTAGCTAACATTCTATTGAAAGCTCATGTCCTCAATGTCAGTGACAAAGAAAAGGCTGTGGGATGCCTCAGGAGGCAAGAAAAGCTCTCCAACTAGCGATAGCTCTCCAACTAGCGATAGCTCTCCAACTAGCGATAGCTCTCCAACTAGTGATAGACATAGACATAGTTGTAATAGACATTTTTTACAAAATATTATTGAAAAACGGTGCATTGTTATTATTCGAATGTGTATTTGCTGTATGTTTGTATGTTTGTGTAATACGATATATGACAATATATATTCAATTTGGACAGCTCTCCAAACTTGCCTCTTATTATAATCAGCCATCTCTCACCGTTTATGAGTTAGACACAAAAAACGGGCAAAAATTGCCAAAATTCACTAATTTGACCTTGAAATATGACCTTTTGACCTTGAAGATGACCCCAGGTGGTGTTGAAAATGTCGCTATTGAACTCGCCGTCCTCAAAAACCCCTATTTTGACCCCGAGATCGTGTCTCTAGCCCTTCTAGAAGTCATTTTAGCCCAGGCCTTAAGTTAATCCTTCAGACTCAAGTTACAAACCCCGAGCATGGGACGTTCCAGTCCTTCTCTAAAGGAGTCTCTGGTACATATATATATATATATATATATATATATATATATATATATTTATATATATATATTTATATATATATATATATATTGTTGCGGTTTTGAGAACCCACACAGGTAACATCATTAACGGTTAACGGTTGCACCCCATAGTTAGGCCACAAGCAACACGTAGGTCACCTTAGAACGTTAGTTATTTCATAGTATGTGTTTAGGATAAGGCCATTCCCAATAGTTGCATCTGCGTTGTGTAAAACAAATAAGAGTAGGCCCCGTCCATTTTGCAGCCTCCCTCCAACCGACTCCATTGCGCCTATCCAGTCTGCACCCCATTGCCCCCTCGCAGTTTGTTATGTGTTGGGCCGGCAGCGTTAGCTGCCAGTTGCTCGCTCAAACCAGCCCAAATGCCACGAGGTAAGGCCCGAAAAGGGGGCGGAGCGCAAGGGTGGGGGTGTGGCCACATCAAGCAGCCATCAAGGGCGGAGCCGGTAAGACGTCAACAGCCAACCAGGGCTGAGGCAACATCGCCTGACAGGGTGTGGCTGGACATTCCAGAGGGTTCGCTGGGCGTGGCAATAAAACCCTTCACGCGAGGCCCCCACCTCAGTTAAGGGAGAGGAGCTTGAACAGTGATGAGACGTGAGTTCGCTTGTTGAGTTATGAGCAGGGAGAGGCAGGCGCTCGAGTCTTGAACGAGTTATGATGGGAGAGGCGCTCATGAGTTCGCAGTGAATGAGTTAAGAGGCAGGCGCTCGAGGATTGAGAAGGACTGCAGCGTGGTAAAGGACTCGCGAGGGAAGCCAAGCATTGGCATTCGTGCAGGAGGACTTTTGGGGGAAGGCGCTTTGGTAACATCATTGGGGGAGTGGCGCATTGTACATAGCGATACCGGGAGCGCGTATTAAGGCACCGGTACAACTATTACATACGCAATATAATCGCCAACTTACCGACCTTTCCCCGATATAATTGTCCGCTTCGCGCCAACGCCACGCAGAGAGCTTGCCTACCATCACCATCTGCTTCGTGGTACGAGTCGCGGACCGAACGAGCTGTGGACGCCATCCTTGGACCCTCAACCCGACCATCTACCACCCCGTGTGAGTGAGTCCGAGAGTGAGTCTGAGTGCGAACGGGCCCGTGTCCAGGGATAAGTATAAGACTGTATAAGGCTACCCTGTGTATCTGCTTCTTCCTCTTCATTGTACATTGCTTCTTTTTCTTCCTCTTCTTATTTGTACAAAGTGTGTACTTCTCTTCCTTCCCATACCATTGTAATAAATTCCCTCTTCTTCCTGTTTTCCTCTCAATTCGACCGTCTTAGTGATTTCTCAATTGGGTAAGCGTGGCACGATTGACAACCACTCGAATCTGGTTTAGTACCTCTTAACGACCCGAATCGCGGCTCGCTAATCGCTCGGCGTGTCCACTAACGCCGTGGTTCGGGTGGGGTTATTTCCTTGCTTCCTGGAAGGCGCTGGTACTTAGGTAATAGGACCAATTCGACCAACCATTCGCTATTCAGCGCTGACCGGAAGGAACGTGATAGCCCCGGGATCGCGTCGGCTAGTAAAAAGACAAGGGGATTAATTCCCCCTTGATAAGGGGGAGGCTGACGTTTGGAGATCCGCAACAAAAAAAAAATATATATATATATATACATATATATATATATATATATATATATATATATATATATATATATATATATATATATATATATATACGTATATATTAATATATACACGAGTATAAGGGAGGAATGTGAATAATGTGGGGAAGAAGAGGGAGGATGTCGTCATTAATCAGGTCACTTTGCAATCAGGTCACTCCATCCCCGTCCTCTGGTCGGCTCAGCGCACTCCCACTCATCGTCCCAGCGCACCTGGTCACAGCAACGCACACGATCGCACCTCCTGCCTACGAACCCTGGCTAAATCACCTGAATTCATCCCTGCTGTTCAAAACAACATCAAGCTCACCCTGTTCAACACCCGGTCCCTCAACAACAAATGCCTCATCCTGAACGAATACATGCTGGATAACAAACTGGACTTTCTCTGTCTCACCGAAACCTGGCAACAACCTCTGGACTACTACACACTCAACCTCACCACACCCAATGGATATTCCTACGTCAATAAACCACGCTCGGGGGGCCGAGGTGGTGGAATTGCCGTTATCCACCGTCAAGACATCAGGACCAGCCTCATCCCCATCGCCTCATCCTCATCATTTGAACACCTGGCTTTTAAACTCTCTGGTCACACGCAGTCAGTCATGGCTGTCGTCTACCGCCCTCCCAAACCACACCCATCATTCCTGTCTGACTTCTCCTACTTTCTGACCCAGCTATGTTCCCTCTCCCCCTCAATCCTCCTCCTTGGTGATTTCAATATCCACATGGACTCCATTGACTCCACAATAACCACTGACTTCACTGATTTACTCACCTGCTTTAACCTCACTCAACATGTCGACTTTCCTACCCATATCCGTGGTCACATTTTGGACCTTGTCTGCTCCACTGGATTAAATTTGCACCATCTCTCTGGCTCCGACCTCACCCTCTCTGACCACTTAGCTATCACTATGACCATCAACATCCCCACCCCAACACCAAGACATTATCGCACTATCACCTTCCGTCAGCTAAACGCTCTTTCACCTACCTCATTCTCATCCACCCTCTCTGAAAAAATGTCCACTTCTCCCTTTGTTGACCTCCACACCCCTTCCGACCTCACTGACTACTACAACCACACTCTCTCCTCCTGCCTTGACCAGCTTGCGCCTGTAAAAACCAAAACAGTTTCTTTCACCCATTCTGCTCCCTGGTTTACCCCCGAACTCCGCCTGATGAAAACTCATGCTCGCCAACTTGAAAGACTCCGCAATAAAACAGGCCTCACAGTTCACTCCCAAGCCTACAAGGACCACCTACAACACTACAAAGATGCCCTCTCCCACGCCCGCTCCGCCTACTACTCTCAAATTATCCACTCTGGCTCCGGAAACCCAAAAGCACTCTTCTCGACAATAAACAAACTCCTCCGCCCCCTGAACACCACCACCCAGTCATTCACAGGAGACAACTGCATCTCCTTCCTCTCTTTCTTCCAACACAAAATTGACAACATCTACAATAGCTTGACCACCGCCGCACCCGCTCCCCCTCCAACCACCTGCCCCCCCTTGTCCTGCCATCCCCTGTCTTGGTTCTCCCCAATCTCCCCTACTGACCTCTCTGAACTCCTCATAGGAATGAAAACTGCCACCTGCACTCTTGACCCCATCCCCTCCAGCTTTGTCAAGGCCTCCCTCCCTGCTCTCTCTCCACTTATCATTGCAACAATAAACTCCTCCCTGTCTACAGGCATCGTCCCACCTTCCCTCAAAATTGCTGCTGTTACCCCCATTCTAAAAAAACCTGGTCTAAACCCTGACACCCTAAACAACTTCAGACCCATCTCCAACCTACCCTTTCTGTCAAAAGTTTTGGAACGCGCTGTAGCCACTCCACTCAAACATCACCTCTCTGCCAATAACCTGTATGAAACATTCCAATCCGGATTCCGCTCCAACCACAGTACTGAAACTGCTCTCCTCAAAATCACCAACGACCTTCTCCTCTCCTCTGACGCTGGCAACCTCAACATTCTCGTCCTCCTCGACCTCAGCACTGCCTTTGACACCATCGATCACACCATCCTCCTCACCCGACTTGAATCCACCTTTAACGTTACCGGCACTGCCCTCTCTTGGATTAAATCATACCTCTCTGACAGACGCCAGTTCATCTCCATCAATAACTGCAAATCCCCCACTGCTCCCCTCCCCCAAGGTGTCCCCCAAGGTTCAGTTCTTGGCCCCCTCCTCTTCATCCTTTACCTGTCCCCCCTCGGTCACTTGATCTGCCGTCATGGTCTCCAATTCCACTGCTTCGCCGATGACATCCAGCTTTTCATCTCCACCAAGTCCGTCTCCACCGACACCCACTCTATCCTGACAAACTGCATCACTGAAATAAAATCCTGGCTTCAAATCAACTTCCTCAAGCTTAAAATCTGAAATAATCATCATTGGCCCAAAAACGCTCACAAAATCCACCCATAACTTCGCCCTCAACATCGACGGTATCCCAATATCCACCTCCCCTCACATCCGGAATCTTGGCGTCATCTTTGACCAAACCCTCTCCTTCGACAAATACACTAAACAGATCACAAAGTCAGCCTTCTTTCACCTGAAAAACATTGCCCGTCTCCGCTCATCGCTCTCCTCCATGGCTGCAGAAACCCTCATCCACGCCTTCATCACCTCCCGTCTGGACTACTGCAATAGCCTCCTCTATGGTTCACCCTCAAAAATCACCAATAAACTCCAATACATTCAGAACTCCGCTGCCCGTCTACTCACCCATTCCCGGACCCGTGACCACATCACCCCCGTCCTTTACAAGCTTCACTGGCTCCCCATCCCCCAGAGAATCCAGTACAAAATCCTCCTCTTGACATACAAAGCCCTCCATAACCTGGCCCCATCCTACCTGGCTGACCTCCTCTCCAGACACACTCCCACCCGCAACCTCCGCTCTGCTGGTACCACCCTCCTGACCCCCTCCATCCGGACCAAATTCAGATCCTGGGGGGACAGGGCCTTCTCCATCGCTGCTCCCACCCTCTGGAACTCACTACCTCACACCATCAAAGACTCCTCCTCACTCACCACATTCAAAACATCACTAAAGACCCACCTGTTCAACACAGCATTCAACATTCAATCCACAGCATTTAACCCCTGACTATCTCTTCTCCTTCTCCCTCCTTTTGCTTTAAATATTTCCCTATTGATTCTTGTCTTTTTGCAATTGTGGTTTCCATGTATTGTTATGCATTATGTTTTCCACTTTGTCAAAGCGCCTTTGGGTACTTGAAAAGCCCTATACAAAATAAATGAATTATTACCTTCGCAAAAGCGGAAGGTTATGTTTTGATCGCTGTGTATTTATTTGTATGTCTGTGTGTGTGTGTGTGTGTATGTTATTCGCATAACTCAAAAAGTATTCAACCGAATTGCATGAAATTTGGTGGGATGATTGGTTATTATACGGGACACATTTGATTAGATTTTGGGAGCAATCGGGTCAAAGGTCAAGGTCAAGGTCACGAAAAGGTCAAAACTGTTCACTGTTCTGTTCCCTACACTCCCATGCCAAGTACAGAACAGTAGCTGCGGCGAAGGTATGCGCTCTACCGAGTGCCCGTTCTAGTTATTATTATTATTATTAATTCCCCTGTGTCTATGTATATCCTTTTACAGTAGAAAATTTCAGGTCTCTGCAAGGTTAAAGGAAGGGCAAAGCTTAAAATGAACAAATTATGTATTTGTTGAGATAATTTCCCAATCCAACCATATTACCTGCTAATTTCAGTGTTTCCTCCATTCATCCCTTTCCTCTGGCCCTGTTCATTAATTCCCCTGATGTCTGTCACACTGGCAGATCTACCTTGCTCTTCCATGAGCTTCGCTCCTGTGAAAAATAAATTGGAACAGTGGAATCGATATTTCTAAGGTCTCATCTGTTACAAAGTATGTAACAAAGCTATGTACAAGCATGTGAATCTCAGTCTAGGATGATGATGATGATGATGATGATGATGATGATGATGATGCTGTATATATGTACGAGTTTGCATGTAGGATTGTGTTCTTCCATCGCGCATACCAGATTAAAGGAATCGCCATGCATGCGAACACTTTTTCACTCCATGGGTCACAATTGTAATGATGGAACTGTTTTCTGATTTGTCGTGACTCATTCAATAACCCGCTGTCCAAGACCGTTGCCTCTCATGCTCCTATAGAAAGTGTCTCTCGCTTTCTCGGTCATTCCAAAACAATGCACTGCATGACTGCACATACAGTACTATACCATGTAATCTCACAAGTCACTGCACTTTCACAGTATATATTCATGTTCACTACTACATTAGCAAATTATTAGACATTCATAGAGCATCTTCCATTCCCACAAGTAAGGAGCCAGTTCTGAAAAGTTTCTGAGATCTCCAAACATCAAGAAGATGCAGAACCCAGAGAACTGCCCTTGAGTTGTGCGGCACAATTGCTACTGGAATTTCTAATGTGCAGCCTCAGAAAAGTGGAATGAGTTTCAGGCATCTTTAAGTAACATCATTAATCAAGTCCGTCTAGACATGAATGCAATAGCAACTCAGGTAATCCTTCAGTGCCTTTCTAATTCGTTGTATGGCCAATGTAATGACGTCATAGAGTGAATCATGCCTGTATGAAGCAACAGAGGCGATTGCAATATCATCTCTACATTAATAGATTTCAAAGAAAACAAAAATTCGTAAAAGGTGAATGGGTGTCGGAGTAGTTGGTGAACCTCCAATAGCTTGCTTCTTGCCCAACACTGCTCCCCCACCAGCCTCGATGCCCCAGAGCGACACTCTGCAAACATTAATTTGCACTCGTGTTCAAAAGTCAGGACTCAAGTATGACCTGAAGGGACACATATAGCTGATGATATCTCAAAGGCAGTGGTTTTGGAGAAACGTTTGATTCAATATCTGCATGAACTCATAAAAAGGCCAACCGTGTGCACAAAAGAGAAAGTGATAAAAATACAAATGAAAAATCTGTCAGAGACCGAGGACTTGCCGGAATGTACTTTTTATCGGCCATTTAGAACAAATATGGCGGCCGAACCACGTGATAGATGACGCCATCATTAACATATTTTATTCCCCATGGGGAGTTCTTTACAATGAGCCATGTCTCAATTTTCCATTCTGCACTTTTGGAGATATAGTGGTGCAAAGTTTCCCGTTTTTCCAAGATGGCGCCCATACCACGTGACATATGACGTCATAATTATCATTAAAAATTATACAGGTGGAGTTGCACCTATGGTGAAAATTTCCTGTCAATCGGACCGACGGTTGCAGAGAAAATCATATTTATTCTGTGCGGACAAACAGACAGACAAACAAATAGACAAACGGACTGAAATGCAATACCCTCTCCTCAGGCGAGGGTAACTTGAACAGCACAAGGTGGAGCCAGCTCTAGATCCAGACCTCCAAAATCCAATCGGCTTAATCTTGTAACCTACACACCTCATCCACCATGATTTGTCAAAATCCGTGCACACCTTTTTGAGATATCATGCTATATCGATTTTGGCCCTCTCTATCAATGGTGAAGAATCACTTAAAAATGTAATCTAAACATAATTAATTAATCCTTATCACACACCCAACCTATTCACCAAATTTCTTCAAAATCTGTCCATAATTTTTTGAGATATCCTGCTCACAGACAGACAAACAAGAAATATGTCATGCATAGCACGATACTTGTGACATCCTTAAAATACGTTATTGACCTTTGGCCTATGTTGACCTTTTAACCTATGTTGACCTCAAAAATAATTGGTGGTTAAATTCAGTGACCTGACATGCAAATCTTGTTCAAATTTCAAGTCAACCGGATGAAAAATGAGGATTTTAGAAATTTGGCCTATGTTGACCTTTGGTGTATGTTGACTTTGTGGCCTATATTGACCTCAAAAATAATTAGTGGTTGAATTCTGTGACCTGATGTGCAATTCGCTTCAAATTTCAAGTCACTCGAATGAAAAATGACAATTTTAGAAATTCGGCCTCTGTTGACCTTTTGGCCTATGTTGACCTCAAAAATAATTGGTGCTTAAATTTGCAGACCTGGTGTTCAATCCCTCTTCAAATTTCAAGTCCATCAGGTTAAAATTGATGATTTTACAAATTCTACAAAGTTATTGACATTTGGCTTATGTTGACCTTTTGACCACAAAAACAATAGGCTTTTTGCTTACGAACAACTCTACCATTTTGCGAAGTTTTGTGAAGATCGGTTTAACTTTAACGAAGATTTAACGAAGATTGACCTGTAGGCAATTGACATACAGACAAACAAACAGACAAACAAGAAAGACGTCATACAGAGGACATACTTGCAGAATTCCCTGCCCCATCCTACTCCCCTCCACCTCCAAAAAAAGTTGTCATGGATACATCAATTTGTCCATTTCATTAAGATTAAAATTGACGATCTTAATCAAAGCTCAGGTCAATTGGATGAAAATTGATTATTTTTCATATGAAAATTGATGATATTAGAGGTTTGATCTTGAGCTGACCTTTGATCTTTTGACCTGAAATTAGTTGCTTTACCAATCCAATGATGCGATGTGCAATTGCTGTTTAACTTTCAAGTCAATCGGATGAAAATTTATGATTTTAGAAGTTTGACCTTGAGTTGACCTTTGACCGTTTGACTTCAAAAATAGTTGGTTTCCCAATTCACCGAGGCACTGTGCAATTGCTGTTTAATTCTCAAGTCCATCGGATGGAAAATTACGATTTTAGAAATTTGACATCAAGATGACCTTTTACCTTTGACCTAAAAATCAATGGGATTCTCAGTTGAGACTAGCTTTACAACTCGGTAGTTTCATGATGATCGGTTTAGAATTGCGATTTGTAGGCAATTGACAGATAAACAGACAAACAGACAAACATAATAACGCACAAGACCAACCAACATACTTGAAAAATCTTCGATTTTCGCAAGCAAAAAGACAGACAGGGGTGAAAACATAACCTTAGACCACCTTAGGTGGTGGAGGTAACTAGCAAATAAAATGGCAACCTCAATTTCATACTTATCTC
Organism: Myxine glutinosa; assembly: GCF_964187855.1. NCBI lineage: Eukaryota > Metazoa > Chordata > Myxini > Myxiniformes > Myxinidae > Myxine > Myxine glutinosa. The sequence continues at coordinate 56,978,314 of NC_136274.1, read as the reverse complement.
ATGTGATCTTGCTTGCTTCCTCTTTCGGACATTTCCCCTTTATTAGTCCTACCAGGTCATGCACATTGATCCAGTAAACCCCTTTATGCTAACCTTCCAAGATCCAAACGTTTTGCTCAACTTTTGCCCCCCTTTACTAAAATTTGTACATATCAGTCTGCCAAGGTGATACTTAACAACTATCTTCCACCTGTCGTTCTGATGGAACCTACATCCAGGTTGGGTGATCTTTGATGGCAGAGAAGCCCAAGCTTTACAACGGTGATGTTGTGATGGGGCCATGAACCAAGTCGTCCCCGACATTTCAGGAAAAGTGTGCCACATTCTGCCCGTGAACCTTGACAACAGCTGTTACAATTGAAAAGAAGGGCACCTCTCTTTATTGACCAACAAGTTTCCATGTAATTATGTAATTAATATGACAATTCACCGCAGCCACCTGGAGTGACTGTGCAGTGGGGCAGAAAAATAATTAATTATGCAAGTGTATCTTCCCTCCTTTGTTAACCGTGGATTGCTCGGGTTAACCTGCATGCTCACCTTTGTGTGAATCCCTCTTCATCGGAGCCTCAGAGAACCATTAGTTATTGTAATTGTTCATGAGAACAATGGTGAATGTGCCTAATGTGAATTCATAATCACAGAGAGAATTGCCTTGACCTCTAGGTTCACCCAACGTATTCCCAGTCTCCGCTTGGAAGGCAATGACAATGTCTGATAAAAAAAAACACCTACCTGTTTCAAACGGTATAGTGGGATCTTTAAGCGAGCGCTCATGGATGAGACAGCCACCTTAATGTACCCTTACAAAAGAAAAGGAAAAAAATGAAGAAGTTATAAATAACAATTTTCTTTGAAAAAATAATGAATTAAAAAGGTCGGAACGTAAGAACACCATTTGATATGTTCAGGCTGGGTGATAAAATAATAACCTTACCATAAAATACTGACAAATGACCTGGCATGATGGGATGGATGTCCTGCACTCCACTCTCTTTGAGAGCATCCGCGACTGGATGTGATCTTGTAAACACTGTTCATCAAAGAGATATGTCAACAGCAATTATTCAAAGCCTTGGCAACGCAATTTTTACCTGCCTTTTGACAGGTGGGACAGATAAGGCGGTTGGCATCGGTCGCTCTTGACAAATTCGACTGTGCTTTTTTTATATTTATGGTGATTGCATTCATGTAACATATGGACTGCATAAGGCAGGGCCTTTCGAGTATTAGTCAAAGCATTGGAGTGCATCAACATTCCAATGCCATACTGCGTGTTAATTGATCGACTTTTGCACAGTGTCGGCCGAGGCTGTGGCCGTGTCCTCAGGATGACCAGATGGCTCTTTTATTGACGTGCTGTTGGGGAAGACTTTAAGCTGCTTGCACTTCCTTGGATATGTTAAAGATCCTTCACAAAGAGTAAGCCGATAGGCTGGTATCCTGATGAGTGTGATATGCATTCATAATGCATGACATGAGTTGTGTGTACAGTTTACCACTCGGACTGTTCCTTTACAGAGTTTATACTGCTTGTCGTTTATACAACGACATAAAGTTTATAGTTTATAAAACTGGAGGAGCAAAGGTTATTCACTTTCACTCACTCACCGCAGGTAGGTTGGTGGCCTTTCTGTCTTCTAACGACTCCTATCCGGCCTATCTCCACCCATCCCTGTCTGTGCTCTGTCCCCCAAATATTCCTGCAGGACGCACAATATCTGCCAGCAACCCTCTTTGGTGAAACTGCCAAAAGCAAAACTGTCTGCTCACCTTCACTCTTTCATTCCTCTTTGCTCCCACCTCTGGAACAAACTCCCTCACTCTCTTCAATCCCACTCATCCCTCCAGGTATTTAAAACAGCTGTTCACTACCATCTCTTATCTTCCCCCATCCAAAACCTTCATCTTTTCTACCCCCTTTAATTCACCCCAGATCCACTTTTCTGAAATACCAACTTCTTTCCTGCAAGTCCTAGCAGTGTCCATGCGTTTTTTTTTTTTACCTCTCCCACCCCTCCCCACCCCCTTCTCACGCCTCCTCCCTCCCTTCCCACGCCTCCTCCCCCCAAGCCCTCTCCCTCCCACAGATCTCCCGATGTCCCTGTTCTCTACTGTTGTACTTGTGTGCTTCCCACTCTCTCCCCATCTTGTCTCCCGCTCCCGTTAGTATATGTTTTATGTGTCCGTTTGTTTTTGTGTGATTAATGTTAGCTCTTACACGAGCCTCGATCTTGTATACAAAAAAAAAAAAAAGCAAAGGTTATCAGCTACTGCTTGTCGCTCCAACTGTAATCCACGCCATCGGTGATGGTTTGGACTCCATTGGTCTAAATAAGATCATGTCGTCATGGGGGAGGTCAGAGTTTCTTGGCTCTGGGAGAGTATGGTTGCAGAGCTAAAACTTCATAGAATTGACAGATGGACACTCCAAGAGTGGGGCTTGTGGCTTAATTCCACTCAACACTGATAGGCTCGATAGTAGGTCCGGACACAATAAAGGACAGACATCCCAAAGGGATTTGTCGATGTTGCGAATGGCTGCCTGTAGCTCGTGAAACGCTTCGTCAGGTGTGCTACATTGGTCATGTCATTATGTGATTGTACTCCATTGGAACAAAGAACCATGATTCTCGAACGTACTTAGAATTGGTGACTGAAATATTACCATGAAAGAGGATTTCAAAGTAAGTAGAGTCCCCATCATGTGCTGAATACTGTCCATCACAATCAGTGATGTTAGTTTCAATGGACTCACATTTGACGGCTCCTGATTGTCAACAGCATATGAGTAAACTGCACAAGATTGAATGCTCAGAAGAGACAAAAGTCGTGAAAGGTACTGTATATGGCGTAGGCGACCCTAAAGATGAATCATACTGGTTCACAGTACTCAGCCACTAAGGGTCCTGTCGACTTTAAAGCTGAGGTCTCCTCGATCTCTGAGACCACCCTTAATATAATTGAAGCCAGATGATCGGCCTGATTAAAAGGTGATAGGTCTGAAAAGAGAAAGTTGCAAAAGTACGCGACCGTGCACCACCAATATAGCACCAACAATTGGGATAAAAAGCTGATATCATAGAAGCTGCAGCTACTTCACATGACCAACACATCTTTTATAAAGAACTCCGTTCTTGCAGTATCCAAACTAAGGATGGGTTAAGGGTGATTAAGGATGATAAATTGAACGAAAATGACAAACACAGCGGACTGTTTGAATAGATAGGAGCAGTACTTCTCCGATCTGCGAAGCAGCCCTCTTTCTGAACATGATGTAATCAATGAAACACAGTGTTCCTAATTGCAAGTTGGGCCTTGCCTCTGAGGTCCAGGCTGTTCTCATGGATCTAAATATTAATCTGGTGCTTGGGATCTAAAGATTCATCTGGTGCCTGAGATCTAAAGTTTCATCGGGTACCTCGGCTCTAAAGGTATATGTTGTGCCTGGGCTCGAAAGGTTCATCGAGTGCCTGAGATCTAAAGTTTCATCGGGTGCCTGAAATCTAAAGTTTCATCGGGTGCCTGGGATCTAAAGTTTCATCAGGTGCCTGGGATCTAAAGGTTCATCGGGTGCCTGGGATCTAAAGTTTCATCAGGTGCCTGGGATCTAAAGGTTCATCGGGTGCCTGAGATCTAAAGGTTCATCCGGTGCCTGAGATCTAAAGTTTCATCAGGTGCCTGAGTTCTAAAATGTCATCGGGTGCCTGAGATCTAAAGGTTCATCGGGTGCCTGAGATCTAAAGTTTCATCGGGTGCCTGAGATCTAAAGGTTCATCGGGTGCCTGAGATCTAAAGTTTCATCAGGTGCCTGAGTTCTTAAATGTCATCGGGTGCCTGAGATCTAAAGGTTCATCCGGTGCCTGAGATCTAAAGGTTCATCGGGTGCCTGAGATCTAAAGGTTCATCGGGTGCCTGAGATCTAAAGGTTCATCGGGTGCCTGAGATCTAAAGGTTCATCGGGTGCCTGAGATCTAAAGGTTCATCGGGTGCCTGGGATCTAATGGTTCATCGGGTGCCTTGGATCTAATGTTTCATCGGGTGCCTGAGATCTAAAGGTTCATCGGGTGCCTGAGATCTAAAGGTTCATCGGGTGCCTGGGATCTAATGGTTCATCGGGTGCCTTGGATCTAATGTTTCATCGGGTGCCTGAGATCTAAAGTTTCATCAGGTGCCTGAGTTCTTAAATGTCATCGGGTGCCTGAGATCTAAAGGTTCATCCGGTGCCTGAGATCTAAAGGTTCATCGGGTGCCTGAGATCTAAAGGTTCATCGGGTGCCTGAGATCTAAAGGTTCATCGGGTGCCTGAGATCTAAAGGTTCATCGGGTGCCTGAGATCTAAAGGTTCATCGGGTGCCTGGGATCTAAAGGTTAATCGGCTGCCTGAGATCTAAAGGTTCATCGGGTGCCTGAGATCTCAAGGTTCATCGGGTGCCTGAGATCTAAAGGTTCATCGGGTGCCTGAGATCTAAAGGTTCATCGGGTGCCTAGGATCTGTGCTATCACGGTAGAACTTCTGAAGTCTTGTGGAGCTGCGATGGGCGAATGGCTCATGTACATATTCAACAATGACTGGAGAAGCAGAATAATCCTTCCATTCTGGAAAGATGAGACCAGCAAATATGCAGCAATCATTGTAGCAATACACTCTTTTATATTCCTGGAAAACAGTTTGCACTAGTAGTCCTATCTCAAATTCAACCTGTCTTATGCGTAGCCTTCTGCAATGATCTCAGAATGACATACAGTTCAATCCACTACAGGCTGGCTGACCTGGATTATGGAGATGACATTGCCATTTTTGCAAACTGTCCACAAAGCCTTGGTATTCTTCAGGAGAAAGGAAAACTCACGCCATGCAACACCAACCCACACCATCTTGACATATCTGGCAAAGCTATACGGTTTGTTGATTTCACACGTATCTCGGATCAGTCATTAACGAGTGTGACCCTTCTTCTCGTGACATCACTTCTCACACGATAAAAGCAGCAGTGACTCGAAATCACCTGTCTGGACCTTTATTTCACAAGAATCACACTGAAAAGTCTCCAAAGATCAAGATGTATGGTGCACTTGGGATTACTGTTCTCCTGTATGGAGCAAGAAACCTGGGCCATGGCCACTGATGATCTCTCTGGACTGGATACCTTTGATATGCAAAGACTCCAGCACCTAGAAAATGTCCAACGACTCCAGCCCATCACCAGTCACCAGATCGAGCAAAGCTCCGGCTACAGCTACTCGCGTCCTCCGTTCCATGCCAATGATGTCTACGGTGGTATGGACATCTCCATTGCATACCGCCTCATCTGCCATCCCACCAGTTATACAGCTCTGATCCAAACGTAATGTCAGGGTTATGTAGACCTTGGGGACACCCCATGATGAGGTGGATAGACTCAATCAGACTCAATTTGAATACTGCTAACAACTCAATCGTGACCCCCCCCCCCCCCCCCCCCCTCCGCCTTGCCTTGTGAGAGATCAGACGACACTATGTAATATCATCCTTGGAGTGACAACGTTGGACCCCCAGCAAGGCCCTTAAGTCAAATAAGTCATGGGGAAATACTCTGTGTCCTTCCCCCCCCCACAAAGAGTGGAATAAACCCTCCTCCCACCCTCCCCGCTTTACTTCGGGAGAGTTCTTTATGTCAATGTCAGCAAATCAGGCAATCCAAGACGATAGAATCAGAAGTTTGACATGAACAGTACCAAGTTTCATATGTTTCCTAAGTTGACAAGATTGTGGAGTAAGACATTTAATACATCATTAAATCTTGTTTAATAGACATTCTTGATGTCGAAGCTGTAGGGGGTCTCAAGATGGGTTTCTACAAGTTTGCCTTTCATGCTTGCTGTAATCCCTGATTTATGTCGAACGAATGATGAAGTGATTTCTTGCAATGGCTTCGCTTTAATGAAAGTTTCCTAAAGAAGGCGTAGCGCTAAAAGCAAATGTAACAGAAATGATTTAATTAAATGGCAGGCACAATAGTTAATTTGCTCGTTTGCTTTGCAAATGTAAGTAACTCAATCTTATTTGAAAGTGTTAAAAAGATCTTATACAATCTTGATTTTGATGAACAAATCATATTGGATGAATATATTTGGCTTTTGTTTTTCATGACTGAAATATCAATCACGGGAGAAAGTAAAAAAAATTCCCTGCTTACCTTTACGTAACACAAGGAAATGTGTCGGACTATTAAATCTGTTAATTAACTATTAATTATTTGATCTATTAAAATACAAATATGTCACTACAAGTCAACTTCCTGCAATCTGAGTCATTACCTGCAAAATGAGTCATTTACCTGCACAATGAGTCATTAGCTGCATAATGAGTCATTTACCTGCATCATGAATCATATACCTGCAATATGAGTCTTTACATGCAAAATGAGACTTGTGATCCTCTTCCCCTCTCTGATGTGTGATCCTCTTCCCCTCTCTGATGTGTGATCCTCTTCCCCTCTCTGATGTGTGATCCTCTTCCCCTCTCTGATGTGTGATCCTCTTCCCCTCTCTGATGTGTGATCCTCTTCCCCTCTCTGATGTGTGATCCTCTTCCCCTCTCTGATGTGTGATCCTCTACCCTGTGTGTGATCCTCTCCCCTGTGTGTGATCCTCTACCCTGTGTGTGATCCTCTCCCCTGTGTGGCATCCTCTCCATGTCATCCTCTCCCCTGTGTGTCATCCTCTTCCCTGTGTGTCATGCTCTCCGTGTCATCCTCTCCCCTGTGTGTCATCCTCTCCCCTGTGTGTCATCCTCTCCCCTGTGTGGCATCCTCTCCCCTGTGTGGCATCCTCTCCCCTGTGTGGCATCCTCTCCCCTGTGTGGCATCCTCTCCCCTGTGTGGCATCCTCTCCCCTGTGTGGCATCCTCTCCCCTGTGTGGCATCCTCTCCCCTGTGTGGCATCCTCTCCCCTGTGTGGCATCCTCTCCCCTGTGTGGCATCCTCTCCCCTGTGTGGCATCCTCTCACCTGTGTGGCATCCTCTCACCTGTGTGGCAGCCTCTCCCCTGTGTGTCATCCTCTCCCCTGTGTGTCATCCTCTCCCCTGTGTGTCATCCTCTCCCCTGTGTGTCATCCTCTCCCCTGTGTGTGATCCTCTCCCCTGTGTGTCATCCTCTCCCCTGTGTGTCATCCTCTACCCTGTGTGTGATCCTCTCCCCTGTGTGTGATCCTCTCCCCTGTGTGTGATCCTCTCCCGTGTGTGTCATCCTCTCCCCTGTGTGTGAACCTCTACCCTGTGTGTCCTCCTCTACCCTGTGTGTCATCCTCAACCCTGTGTGTCATCATCTACCCTGTGTGGCATCCTCTCCCCTGTGTGTCATCCTCTCCCCTCTGTGTCATCCTCTCCCCTCTGTGTCATCCTCTCCCCTCTGTGTCATCCTCTCCCCTCTGTGTCATCCTCTCCCCTCTGTGTCATCCTCTCCCCTCTGTGTCATCCTCTCCCCTCTGTGTCATTCTCTCCCCTCTGTGTCATCCTCTCCCCTCTGTGTCATCCTCTCCCCTGTGTGGCATCCTCTCACCTGTGTGCCATCCTCTCACCTGTGTGCCATCCTCTCCCCAATGTGTCATCCTCTCCCCTGTGTGTCATCCTCTACCCTGTGTGTCATCCTCTCCCCTGTGTGTCATCCTCTCCCCTGTGTGTCATCCTCTCCCCTGTGTGTCATCCTCTCCCCCGTGTGTCATCCTCTCCCCCGTGTGTCATCCTCTCCCCCGTGTGCCATCCTCTCCCCCGTGTGCCATCCTCTCCCCCGTGTGCCATCCTCTCCCCCGTGTGCCATCCTCTCCCCCGTGTGCCATCCTCTCCCCCGTGTGCCATCCTCTCCCCCGTGTGTCATCCTCTCCCCCGTGTGTCATCCTCTCCCCCGTGTGTCATCCTCTCCCCCGTGTGTCATCCTCTCCCCCGTGTGTCATCCTCTCCCCCGTGTGTCATCCTCTCCCCCGTGTGTCATCCTCTCCCCCGTGTGTCATCCTCTCCCCCGTGTGTCATCCTCTCCCCCGTGTGTCATCCTCTCCCCCGTGTGTCATCCTCTCCCCCGTGTGTCATCCTCTCCCCCGTGTGTCATCCTCTCCCCCGTGTGTCATCCTCTCCCCCGTGTGTCATCCTCTCCCCTGTGTGTCATCGTCTCCCCTGTGTGTCATCCTCTCCCCTGTGTGTCATCCTCTCCCCTGTGTGCCATCCTCTCCCCTGTGTGCCATCCTCTCCCCTGTGTGTCATCCTCTCCCCTGTGTGGCATCCTCTTCCCTGTGTGTCATCCTCTCCCCTGTGTGCCATCCTCTCCCCTGTGTGCCATCCTCTCCCCTGTGTGTCATCCTCTCGCCTGTGTGTCATCCTCTCCCCTGTGTGGCATCCTCTCCCCTGTGTGTGATCCTCTCCCCTGTGTGTCATCCTCTCCCCTGTGTGGCATCCTCTCCCCTGTGTGGCATCCTCTCCCCTGTGTCATCCTCTCCCCTGTGTGTCATCCTCTCCCCTGTGTGTCATCCTCTCCCCTGGACAGTGTGCGTGATGTGGGAGGGAAAGGGAGGGGGAAGGGAAGGGGAAGATTTGAGCTCACATTTTACAGATTTTACATTATATGTAATTACACATTACAAACTGTATTTCCCATGTGCATGCACATCCATTCACATGTTATCAGAATTAAATAAATGGTATAAATTACATCATTTCTGGACCTGATGAGTTGCCAGTAACCATTTTGTAAAACTCTATGTGCAGCACCTAACTCAGGATGTCCAAATGTCACGCATGTCCATGCCCATGGGTTTCTCACGGGTGCCCCTCTAGTCACCACAATAGTCTTTTCACAAGACAAACTAAAATTTGCCTTGGAAACGAACCCAATTGCCTTTCCTTGGGAGAAGCACAAACTTGGTTGGATACGTCATTAATGTTTGTGCATGAAGCAGTGGAACTTTGGAGCATGTGCTGTTTCAAAGGTGTGAACAATCACGAGTGTTATTGTGACATAATCAGACACTTGCATTCTCCCTAATTCATTTTAAAAGAATAAAAGAATGAAGGGTGAGAAATAAGGAGATGACACTGGAAGCATTTGGGAGCCACAAAATCCTTAATTGCACTCCAGGACATACCACTGCACCTCAACACCAAAAGCACCTGAAGATGTCCTTTGTTTACAGTTCCAGCGGAAGTAGGTGTCTCACTGTGAAAAAGGTACTGATCGCGAGCGACCCGATCGAGCAATATCACCATGGCCTGCAATTAACGGTGACACCTCAATTTCGGTTTCGCAATTCTTGGGGCTACTTTGAATCATTTTCCCTTGGTCTTACAATGCACATGTCAAGGGAATTAGTTGGACGGGGATTGCTCTGCAGCAGCGTGCTTGCCTCAGAGCTTTCTGGGAATTCCCAACACGTTGTTCGATTTGAAATTGTTTTTTTAAAGCAAGTACATCTTTATTGGTATATTAATATAACTTATATTAATGTAACGAAAATAGATCGCACACAAATGTGAATCAATGTGATCTCCTGTAATAACAAACTGCGTATGTAAAAACAAAAAGGGAGTGCTGTCTACTGTATCGCCATGGCTTACAAAAGAATCCTAAAGAGCACTCACCAAGCAGCTTAAGCACTCAAGGAGGCACTCCAACAATACTATTGAGATACAACAATACAACAATACTCCTCACCACATACAAGGCTTTCATCCGCAGCTCAATGGAATACTGCTCTCCCCTCTGGGCTGGTGCTCCTGCCTCACACCTAGCTCGTCTTCTCGCTGTTGAAACCAAAGCGTTCAGAATCATTGGAATCTCCCGCGATGAAGCTACCTCCGAGGGCCTTTCACTTACTCACCGCAGGCAGGTTGGTGGTCTTTCTGTCTTTTACCGACTCCTCTCCGGCCTTGCTCCCCCAGCTCTCTCTGGGCTCTGTCCCCTAAATATTCTTACAGGTCGCACAAGATCTGCCTGCAACCCTCTTATGGTTAAACTGCCAAAATCAAGACTCTCTGCTCACCTTCACTCCTCTTTTCTCCTGCCTCTGGAACAAACTCCCTCACTCTCTTCAATCACACTCCTCCCTCCAGGTCTTTAAAACAGCTGTTCACCACCATCTCTTATCTTCCCCCATCCAAAACCTTGATCTTTTCTACCCCCGCTAATTTCACCCCAAATCCACTTTTTTGAAATACCAACTTCTTTCCTGGAAGTCCTTGGTGTCCTTGTGTTTATACTTCTCCCCGCCCCCCCTTCCCACGCCGCCTCCCCCCCCCCCAAGCCCTCTCCCTCCCACACATTCCCGATGTCCCTGCTCTCAAATGTTGTGTTTATGTGCTTCCCCTTCTCTCCCCATCTTGTCTACCGCTCCCCTTTTTATATACTTTGTTTTTTGTCTGTTTGATTTGTTTGTGTGATAAATGTTAGCACTTTCACGAGCCTCGATTCTGTATACAAAAAAAAGAAAAAAAAAGAAAAGATGCCTGGGGTGTCCCACAATGTCCGAATAAGACAATTTAACACTTTTTTGGAGTCGAAACTGCTGCTGATGTCAATTCCACAGTTACAATTTTGAAATTTGGTTCAGGTGAAGAGATTCTCAAGCTTTGTGGAAATTTAATAAAGGCAACAACACTGGTGTTGGTGTTTATAAGCATTGTGATGTATACAGGAATACAGTGATTCATAGGTATGAACATCAACTGTATTACCATTCGTAGATATGAAGGTTTATTGTACAGAAACCGACCTGTTCTGGGGCAAAGCCTACTTGAGTTGAGCACACAAAATGGTGGAATTTAGACCCCCAAGCTGAGTGACCTGAGCACAAGCTGACCAAAGGTAAGCTTGTCATCATAAATGGTCTTCAAAAACACACCCAAAACCCAGTTTTCATTCATGCAATCCATTGGGGGTCGATAAGTATGCATGTAAAGTTTGGGGCCACTAGGTTTCATGGTTTTAATTTCTCTCTCTCTCACACACACACACACACACACAGCCTTTCATTACCCTGCGCTCGCGAGGCGAAAAGCGGGGTTAAGCATTCAGTTGCGTACGTGTGCCGTGTGCTGTGTCTGCATTTTAAAAATTCATTTTCTCGGCAACCGTTGGTCTGATTGACATGAGATTTTCACCATAGGAGGGCCTCCTCCTGTGGAATATTTTAATGATCATTATGACGGCATAGCTCACGTGGTACAGGCGCCATATTGGAAAAAAACTCGCACCTACACCCACTAAGGCACTTCAAGGCAACCTGCCTTGAAGACCGTGCCACCTCTATATCTCTGAAACCACTCCATGGAAAAAATTGAGAGCTGGCTTATTGTCAACTACTCCCCATGGGGAATAAGATATGTTAATGATGATGTCATCGGTGCCTTCGTTATGACGTCATAATTCGACAAATTCAACACTTATCCATCCGATCATTATTAATTTTTTCAGCAACTGTTGGTCTGATGGACACGAAATTTTCACCATAGGAGCACCTCCTATTTTAGAATATTTTAATGATAATCATGATGTCATAGGTCATGTGGTACAGGCGCCATCTTGGAAAAACCGAAAAATGTTGCACCTCTATGTCTCCAAAACTGCTGCATGGAAATAATTGAAACATGGCTCATTGTAAAGAACTCCATATGGGGAATAGGTGTTGTTCACGATGACATCATTGGTGCCATAATTATGACGTCATAATTCGACAGGGACAACACTTAGTCTGATCAGTTTGAAATGTATTGAGTGTGATCTATGCAACAATTATATGAGAGAATATAAATTTATGATGTCGTCGCTCAAGTGGTCTGGCAGCCATATTGGATCAAAGAAAAACAAAAAGTTCAAAAACAAAAGAGTTGGCTCGCAACAAGTTGAATGTGCAGGGTAAGTATTCTATGAATACCATCCAGTTATTATTTATGATCAAAGAGGTGTCTTTTGTTAATTAGGTCACAATCTAAAAAAAGTGGGTCAAGGACACAAATCAAATATCAGATGCACATCAGTGCAGGTACACTATTATGATGCAAGAACATCATGGAAGGCCAAGCGATCTTTCAGATTCCGCATTGGCAATTTGAACGTTGACTAAAAACGTGTTTTTTCAGACCGCTGTTTAATCTTGACCTATAACTCGGAGCGTTGTGGTGTAAATTAAGTGTAAATGTGCCTTACCGTGGTTATCTAAAATGGGCAATTTCGATCTTATTGGCCAAACTTTAGTCGAGCTATGGTGAAAATGTTAAAATGTCTGCAATTGTGCCTTGGCCTTAAAAATTAGGGCAAGGTCAAAACAAAGCAATCAACTCCAAAAATTTACAAATATATGCATTTACAAGGAATAAGCCTTAATAGATCACAATTTCTTTTATCTGTGTTCGCACGATGCTGTTAACTTTACAAGGAAATATAGTCACCACATTTTTTTTATTTTTTTTTTGTATACTGAATCGAGGCTCGTGAAAGAGCTAACATTTATTTCACAAACAAATCAACCAGACAAACAAAATATACAAAAAGAGGGAGCGGAAGACAAGATGGGGAGAGAAGGGAAAGCACACAACCACAACATTTGAGAGCAGGGAGAAGTGTGGGAGGGAGAGGGCTTGGGGGGAGGAGGCGTGGGAAGGGGGGGTGGGAGAGGTATACAACACAAGGGGACCGAAATTAGCAGACTCTATAGTGCATTTGCTGCAATAGCATTGGTACCATGTCTCCAATAAAGGAAACAACATGGAAGCCATTTTGAGATGATGCAGCAGGCAGATGTATATTTGCTACAAATACCAAAATAAACATCATTTTTTCACAAAATAACAGCAACTTGTATAATGAGGGCAAATGTGTGATGGCGATTGCTTTGGTTTATCTCAGATCACAACACGTAGTGGAATGATGCCATTAATATAGATTGCTGCGTGATGTGGTGGTTGCACCTTTACCATTCTGGGATATTATTGTTGGCAGTGGGGCTGATGGAGAACCTGCCACGCTTGTTCAAACTTGCTTAAAATATCACACTCTTGAGAAATATATCCAAGGCATAAAAAGCAGAATGGGAGAGTGACGGTGCAGCCTAAAAATTGTAAACATGCTATCTTAGCTATACTTATAGATTTGGAAATGATTTTAAACAAAGTCGTGCAATCCTACTGCAGTATCAATACTACATAAGAGAGATGTTTTCAGACTGTGTCACCATTTCTCTCAATGATGCCCGAACGGATATTCATCAAACTTTCAGAGGTTCATCAGAGTGCCAGGGGGTGTTTTAGGAAAAACTAGAAAGGCACTCTTCACCCACATCATTACATCATTATACATGTACTAAGTTTGATTTAAATCCCTTAAGCTGTTCTCAAGTGTCACATTTTTACCTGACATGACCTCTGACGATCAATTCCAAAAATCTAATCAGTTCATCTTTGCAAAATAATATATAATTATACTAAGTTTGGTCAAAATTCCATCACTGGTTCACAAGTTAGCTTGGTAACAGAATTTTTACCTAACGGGACCTCTGACCTTTTGAACCCATAATCAGTTCATCTTTGCATTATTATTTATACTTTTAGAAAGTTTGACTTGGATCTCTTCTGCTGTTTTTAAGTTATCACGGTAATGAAAACCTATGACGGACAGACGTACGGACAGATGGACAACCCGGAAATATAATGCCTCAGGCGACTTCATCATGGGAGAAGAATGGGAAATACTTAGTCGCCAGAGGCATAAAAAATGAAATAAAAAGTTGGATTTTTTTCATCACTCCATAGTGCTTCAGCATTTGTCGCTATGTGAAAGGTAATATTAAATAATCCCAACCCCATTCCTTAGTGGGTGTAGGGAAGTGTTTTAGGCCCACACAAGATTGGTTTTAGATGGAATTTTTTTTAAATTTATTCTAAATGCTATCAGGATTAGAACAGCACCGGGCAACGCCGGGTATCCCTGCTCGTATTAAATAAGGCAATTCTCTGCATGTGCGTGTATGTCTGAAAATCATAGAAAAAAACAGCGACGGGCAAAGCTCCACCAAATTTTGCATACCTATTGGTACGACCCAAGGTCAGGTCATGGGCGCAAAAAAACCCCCACCGCCTTCACCCTGCAAGGGAGGGGGAGACAAACTACAATTTTCGCCTGTGCACATGCCACAGTGCAAGTGGTTTACTGACCCCTGCTGCAAACAAGGGGGATTATAAGCCACTGCACATAATATATTTGCCGTACTTCCCCCACAGGCTGCTTCCAAAGGGATCGGATGTTCCTAGTAATGTTAAATATACTAACAACCTCATGTTAGCATATTTAACGTCAAACAAAGTCATGCATCATGTATTAATGTTAAACAAGTCACAGTGAGCACAGTTATTTGGGAATTCAATGGCCCAGCATTGACGAGACATTTTCCAATGCCTAATCTTTTGTTGTGTTGTCATGCTCACTTCATTTAATGAATCCACCTTTATCATAAGATTACTTCATTCACTTGGGCCAACAAGACAGCTTGGGTCACACACTCAACTTTAAGCTGCCTTGTCCATCTTCAATTCCTCAGCCGACTCTGAACCATAATCATGAAGATTTACAAGTACGACGTTGCTTCAATTAATGCCCTGTCCTTCACAGAGTAAGTGAACTTGGTTGTCCCATTTGCACGTATTTACTCGGCCAGCATTTCCCTTCCAATCCTTTTCTCAATATTAATTTTCTTTGTTTATCTTCCCTCACCCACTGCCCCACACCATCATACTCTCCCTCCCTCAAATTTACTGTGCATATATAAAAAATAGATGCCCTCTGATAAGGCTCGTTAAAAAAGACACATGTCTTTCCACAGGCGTAATGCTAAAATGCATGGTTATTCAAGGTACAACCACCGTTTCTGCTTTTAAGGTTCATAACAATGAGGTAGCTTATATGTACCAGACAACAAAAACAACCAGTGACATCAGATCAGTCAATGGGAAACTCATTAGATGTCAGCCAGAGATCTCCACCGAGTAATGGCATGGACCACCACCAGAAAAGGGCCAGGATCTTCACAAGGGAGAGAAAGAGAGAAAGGAAAGAAAGATACACACACAGATACAACTTCTCGAAACGCTTAGAGGCAAATACATTGGCATTCATAATGGTTCTGCTTGTACAGCAATTTAATCCACCAAAGTGAGACAGTTTGGAAACTTGTGCATTTGGAACCAGAATCAATACATTCTTTGAAAAGCAATTTCCATCATGCTTACAGGCTTGGATAATGTAGTCAGCGTGGAATTGGAGAAGGTTATGGTTCAAATAAACAGTTTTCCTTTCATACCGCAGTTCCAAGTGACACACCGACTGCATCTCGAATAAAGTGCTCGGTACGCCTAAAAGCTGTGCAACCAAAAAAATATCCTGCGGTAAGACATCATGAAAACACTCTCTTTTCTGTCCATTCATACAGAAATGGAGTCACATGCATTGCATTAATATAGTACTTCAGCTAATGATGCCTTTAAACCAGGTTCAAGAGAATTTAACCTCTCGAGGGAATTAGTGAACAAAGAATGCCGTGACAGAGATTGGTAATTGAACACCAGCTGATGGCACTCCTGACCTCTATGTATGATATACTTCCTCTCTGCTTGATGTTTTGGTTAAACATACATCTTTACCCCTGTCTTCAAGCAGTCCCCTGAACTGATGGATTTCAAACATACTTGTTTGGCAAGTTTGACATGCACTACTTGTTTTGCACACCTATTGGTACGACCCAGGGTCAGGTCATGGGCACAAAAAAACCCCCACCGCCTTTACCCTGCAAGGGAGGGGGAGACAAACTACAATTTTCGCCTGTGCACATGCCACAGTGCAAGTGGTTTACTGACCCCTGCTGCAAACAAGGGGGTTTAGAAGCCAAAGTGTATGTTTGACATACACCACATAACATACTGATGGTTTGACATACACTACAAGTTTGGCAAGGCTTGTAGAAATAACAAAGAAACAAGGAGCTGATACTCTAGTCCCCCATCTTTTGGGTGACATGAGGAATAGATCTGTGTAATATGAAAGCTAAATGTTCAAGAGTTTTTGAAATATCACGTACACAAGCCAAGTTACTGATGTAGTTGCCATGGCAACATAATTCAGCCAATCACAGGTGTGATCTAATCAGGTTTAAATAAGGTCATGAGGAATAGATATCTGCAATATAAAAGCGAAATGTTCAAGAGTTTTTGAAATATCACGTACACAAGCCAAGTTACTGATGTAGTTGCCATGGCAACATAATTCAGCCAATCACAGGTGTTATCTAATCAGGTTTAAATAAGTTCATGAGGAATAGATATCTGCAATATAAAAGCTAAATGTTCAACAGTTTTTGATATATCGCATAGACAAAAGTACATGGACAGATGATCAGTCGGGCGGCGGACAAAAAGACAAAACAGGTGACGTGACAATTCGACAGAATATTTATTCTTAATTCAATCTCGTTTCTTACAACCATTCACAAACGTGCAACTTACACTTCTATGAGACCACCCGAACATCACACCAACAACCATCAAGATGCAAAAAATTTGCAACACTCATGAAATTTGCAAAAACGATGAAAAACGAAGAACACACATTTGAATAAAAAAATATTTTAAATACATGTAAAATGAACGGCTGAAAAAAAAGCAGAAAAATGAATGGAAAAATGATCGTTTTCTGGCACTTTTAAAAAACAAACTATAAGTAAAACCCCGGCATGATTTTACACGGAAACAATCCCCAACTGACTTCCTTCCGTTTCTGCTTTTTAGAAGATAAAATATTTTGATGAGCATCATGTTGTGGGGAAATGCAAACATATGTTAGAAAGCTCTCCAAGTCAAAGCTTTCAGGTAATCCCGCTCTTTATATTTCTTTTTTTGGCACCATCAACTTAGCCACGCAGTGTCTGTCTTGACAACTGCCGACATTGCAGGTATATGGCCTCTGTAAAACCGTGAAATCAGAGCTGCAGGACGCGCGGGCAGAGATGTTTTACATTCGGTTAAATTTACACCATTACAGAAATCCTTCTTGGTCTCGCCATTAGCTAATAGGATAGAGGAAGAGTATTACTGCTGCAATTCATCATGGGAGATTTCAAACTCGGGGGTAGAACTCGACGTTCGAGTTCAGAAACCAGTTCCGGAGATGCAACCCGACGTCGGCCGAGGCCGGCAATTGAACGCAGGCCCTGCTGTCTTGCGCAGGAATGCAGTCCAACGTAGGCTGCCTGCGCAGTCGGAAGATGGAGTAGATAAATCCTTGGAGATAGCAGAACGTAACAAGAGATTGATTTCTAATTACGCGGCTAGAATGCAGCCATCTATCAACTAGGTGCGGGTAGCCGTGGCCATACCGGCAGGGTTGCCGAGACAATCCGAGTGGTCCGTCGAAAGAATACGAGCGCTCAGATGTGAATAAAAGGGGAAAAAAGAACATCAGGAAAAACAAGTGATTGTAATGAGGAGGGGAAAACACCGGGATCACCCTGCCCGTCACAAGAACATATATGTGCGACCACTTGGGGTCTGAGGGGGATGGTCATCATCCTCGCGTTATAAAGATTAAGCATCTGACAGATTGTGCAAGAGATGGCATGGAGAGGACTCTGGAGAATGGAAATCCAAGGATAAATGAGCGAGCACCTAAAGTTGGAGATGGTGGGGAAGGGATTTCATAAATAGCGATTTATCACAGAAGAATATTCACACCTGAAGCCTGTGGACCGGAAATATGGTAAGAACACACATTTGATTATTATTCACAGGTTTATAATCTGGAAAATCGGGCATGCCTTTTAGGATTCCAGGTGCTCTGTGAGGGTGGGCAAGAAGATAAGCTCAAATCCACGAAGACTTTTTATCACAGCGATCACAAAGCTCAGGAAAGTTTAACAAATGGGATTTCTAAGACTTTCCGGCTGCAGCCAGCACCCCGAGGTTCGGTTTTCTAACCATTTGAAGTAGTCTTTCACAGGCAGACTCCGGATAAAGAAAAAAAGAAGAAGATGAACATTTCAAAGGGGTAAATGTCAGTATGGCATTGACCCGGTTGAGAAAAGAGCATCAGTGTGAGGTCCCTTCACGCCATCGAGTAACCTTGGCTCCCGCAGTGCAGAGCTACTCGCAAACGATCACAGAGAATGGCCGCAGATGGGTATTCCGGCAGCTTCAGCATGTTGATGCTGTGGGAAAAAGGAAGGAATGAAAAACGATAAACTCCTCTTTCATTACTTTTCCTACGCCTTTATGTTTTCATGTTGCCTCATACAAGCGTCACGCTAAGGTTCAGTCTTCCTAAGACGTGACATTGGAAAAAAAGGGAGATGCAATAAATGTCAACATGAAATTTTACGCCATTCCTGGGATACTTCCAACATTTATGTGTAAAGGCAATTTCTTTCTTTCTATCAATGCCGTCCTGGTTCAACCACCACGTTCACCAACTTTCGGTGAAATATTGTGCCCAGTCGTTGCATTTCCTTTTTTTACATGCCCAGTCGTTGCATTTCCTTTGTTTACATGCCCAGTCGCTGTGTTTCCTTTTTTGCATGCCCAGTCGTTGCATTTCCTATTTTGCATTCCCAGTCGTTGCATTTCCTTTTTTTACATGCCCAGTCGCTGTGTTTCCTTTTTTGCATGCCCAGTCGTTGCATTTCCTTTTTTGCATGCCCAGTTGTCGCATTTCCCTTTTTGCATGCCTAGTCGTTGCATTTCCTTTTTTACATGCCCAGTCGCTGTGTTTTCTTCCTTTTTTGCATGCCCAGTTGTCGCATTTCCTTTTTTGCATGCCCAGTTGTTGCATTTCCTTTTTTTGCATGCCTAGTCGTTGCATTTCCTTTTTTGCATGCCCAGTCATCGCGTTTCCTTTTTTACATGCCTAGTCGTTGCATTTCCGTTTTTGCATGCCCAGTCATCGCGTTTCCTTTTTTTACATGCCCAGTCGTTGCATTTCCTTTTTTGCATTACCAGTTGTCGCATTTCCTTTTTTGCATGCCCAGTCGTTGCATTTCCTTTTTTGCATGCCTAGTCGTTGCATTTCCTTTTTTGCATGCCCAGTCGTTGCATTTCCTTTTTTGCATGCCCAGTCGTTGCATTTCCTTTTTTGCATGCCTAGTTGTTGCATTTCCTTTTTTACATGCCCAGTCATTGCATTTCCCTTTTTGCATGCCTAGTCTTTGCATTTCCTTTTTTGCATGCCCAGTTGTCGCAATTCCTTTTTTGCATGCCCAGTCGTTGCATTTCCTTTTTTGCATGCCCAGTTGTCGCATTTCCTTTTTTGCATGCCCACTTGTCGCGTTTCCTTTTTTACATGCCTCGTCGTTGCATTTCCTTTTTTACATGCCCAGTCGTCGCGTTTCCTTTTTTACATGCCCAGTCGTTGCATTGCCTTTTTTACATGCCCAGTCGTTGCATTGCCTTTTTTACATGCCCAGTCACTGTGTTTCCTTTTTTGCATACCCAGTCGTTGCATTTCCTTTTTTGCATGCCCAGTCATTGCATTTCCTTTTTTGCATACCCAGTTGTCGCATTTCCTTTTTTGCATGCCCAGTTGTCGCATTTCATTTTTTGCATGCCCAGTCATTGCATTTCCTTTTTTGCATGCCCAGTCGTTGCATTTCCTTTTTTGCATGCCCAGTCGTTGCATTTCCTTTTTTGCATGCCTAGTTGTTGCATTTCCTTTTTTGCATGCCTAGTTGTTGCATTTCCTTTTTTGCATGCCTAGTCGTTGCATTTCCCTTTTTGCATGCCTAGTCGTTGCATTTCCTTTTTTGCATGCCTAGTTGTTGCATTTCCTTTTTTGCATGCCTAGTTGTTGCATTTCCTTTTTTGCATGCCTAGTTGTTGCATTTCCTTTTTTGCATGCCTAGTTGTTGCATTTCCTTTTTTGCATGCCCAGTCGTTGCATTTCCCTTTTTGCATGCCTAGTCGTTGCATTTCCTTTTTTGCATGCCCAGTTGTCGCATTTCCTTTTTTGCATGCCCAGTCGTTGCATTTCCTTTTTTACATGCCCAGTCGTTGCATTTCCTTTTTTGCATGCCCAGTTGTCGCATTTCCTTTTTTGCATGCCCAGTCGTTGCATTTCCTTTTTTGCATGCCCTGTCGTTGCATTTCCTTTTTTGCATGCCTAGTTGTTGCATTTCCTTTTTTGCATGCCTAGTTGTCGCATTTCCTTTTTTGCATGCCCAGTTGTCGCATTTCCTTTTTTGCATGCCCAGTCGTTGCATTTCCTTTTTTGCATGCCCAGTTGTCGCATTTCCTTTTTTGCATGCCCAGTCGTTGCATTTCCTTTTTTGCATGCCTAGTTGTTGCATTTCCTCGGAGCGTATTGCGACGTACGTACCAAGTGCTCGCAGTCGGCAGCAGGTTGGGAGTGTAGGCAACGCAGGCGATGGTGAACTTTTGCAGGCCGGAGCCCCCAGTAAGGAACGCAAAACCACCGTGTGGAACGCGGGAGCTATGGTGAGAGGTAAGAGAAGGTGGGTGGGCAGAAAATTATCTTGGTACTGCACTTTACAGCATCCTTATTAACCTGCGAGGAGATTCCATTTTATGCTTCACCCCATCTGTAGCTCGACATTTTCTTCTTTTACATAATCCACCAAA
>NC_136274.1:56917681-56952681 GCF_964187855.1 Myxine glutinosa | reverse complement strand
AGAATTTTTTCATGATAATTATGACGTCATATGTCACGTGGTATGGGCGCCATCTTGGAAAAACCGAAAAACTTTGCATCTCCATATCTCCGAAAGCGCTGAATAGAAAGAATTGAGACATGGCTCATTGTAAAGAACTCTCCATGGGGAATAAATATGTTAATGATGATGTCATAGGTGCCTCCATTATGACGTCATAATTCGACAAGTACAAAATTGCATCGGATCAAGATGAAATTTATTGAGCGTCATCCAGGGAGAAGTATGTGAAGGAAAAAAAATAATGACGTCATCGGTCACGTGGTTCAGCCGCCATATTTTTTTTAACACAAAAGCCTGAAACAGCACTGAAAACATGTCCCGGTGAGGGTCTGCAATCTCTGATTGTTCTTTCTAGTTGTTATTAGTCCCCTACTGGTGTACACCGGAGGGGACTATAGGTTTGCACGCCGTCCCTCCGTCTGTCAGTCTGTCCGTCTGTCCATCTGTCCGTCCGTCAGTCTGTCAGTCCGTCAGTCCGTCAGTCTGTCAGTCTGTCAGTCCGTCAGTCCGTCAGTCCGTCCGTCACACAAAGAACAGTTTTCCGGACGTTTTTTCTAAACTCTTAAAGCCAATGATTTCAAACTTGGTACATGGTTTCCTCATGATAAGTTACAGATCAAGTTCGAACTTCACGACGTTTCGATCATTTTTGACAAAGTTATGGCACTTTGAACTTTGGGAATTCTGATAATTCTGATGATCCTTAACTCAGTGCCATTTTAAGTTTTAATTTCCTTTAAAAAAGATTTTCTCTGCAATAATTCGACCGATTGAGATCAAATTTTCACCATACGAGGGACTCGGTCTGTAGAATATTTTAATGGTAATTATGACATCACAGGTCACGTGGTTCGGCCGCCATATTGTTTTCGTGAAAACACGAAAACCCCTTTTTCTCAGCAACGGCTGAACAGATCGAGGCCAAACTTTGCAGGCAAAATCGCATACCCATGACGAACAAAAAAGTCAGCGAGCATGACGTCATGCATCACATAGTTTCAGAGTTATGATGTTTTTAAGCATAAACCTTTAAAACCGAGCTCCTCCCTCATTTGTGATCCAATCGAGGGGAAACTTTACAGATCTGTTCAGCACGTTAGTCTACTAAAATGTCCTTTCGGAATTTGCGATAGGTCACGTGGTTTGGCAGATATCATTAATTAAACGAAAATATTTTTTAAAATGGATATCTCATGCTTATTCTAGAGTTCTCCTCAAGCCGCACCGCGCGCCCTCAGCCTCGTCTCACGAACGTCAACAGCGTGACGCAGCGCGCGCTTTCGGGAGGGGCGGAGCGAAGCCGAGCAACATATATATACACATCGATCATGAACCGGAAAATATAATAAATTACTGATATTTAGCGACTCGAAAGGTTCTTTATCAACAACTTATTTTCTCGGGCTTCTGCTGACCTTTCTGCAAGGTGTATTAAAATCGAAGTCCCGAGTGCGAATCACAGGTGAGCCCGTCCTGAGGTAATTAGCGATTGGGAACGATTCAGAACCTGTCGGTAAATAACCCTTGGTAAATTCCCCAACAGTTTTCCGGACGACAGACTTCCGGTAGGGGACGTGTATTGCAGCGCAATACTCAGAATGCTTGTTAGTTTGTGCATGCATGAGTTTGGGAAATGAATATGGAGAATTGTGAGGGATGTAGAATGTGGTGGTAATGTAGGGAAGAGGATGGGGGAGGGAATGATGGGAACAGGGAAAGGAGGAAAGAGTACTAGGGGGTTGGGGGGGGGGGTTGATGGGGGTGCAATGAGGAAGAAGAAGAGGGTGAGGGGAAGAGGAGGGTGATGAGGAAAGGAGGGTGAGGAGGAAGAAGGTGGTGAGGGTTGAGGGGGATGATTGAGAAGGAAGAGGATGGTGAGTGATGAGGGGAAGAGGAGGGGTCAAGGAGAAGTGGAGAAGGAGAGGTGAGGTAGAAGAAGAGGGTGAGTGTAGAGGAGGGTGAGAAGGAAATTGATGGGGAGTGTTGATATGGGGTTGAGGGAAAGAGAATGGTGAGGGGAGGAAGAGGAGGAGGAGGGATGAGAATGAAGAGGGTGAAGGGGAAGAGCAGGTGGAGGGATTAGAGGGAAGAGGAGTGGTGAGGGGAAAGAGGAGGGGAGGAGTGGGGAGGAAGAGGAGGAGAGGGATGAGAGGGAAGAGGCATGGTGAGGAGAAGAGGAGGGCAAGGGATGAGGGTAAGAGGAGGAGGAGGGGTGAGGGAGAAAGGCGAAAGCAGACAGGAAGGATTGTTATGAAACGAATGTATTTTTACAGAGGAATTATACAAAGTACTGTAGATTGTTTTCTGTAAAAGAAATATATCGCTCCTCATTCTCATTAAGTTCTAAAG
Organism: Myxine glutinosa; assembly: GCF_964187855.1. NCBI lineage: Eukaryota > Metazoa > Chordata > Myxini > Myxiniformes > Myxinidae > Myxine > Myxine glutinosa. Next base: position 56,950,290 of record NC_136274.1, on the reverse strand, counting down.
ACTGTCCCGCATTCATCGCACTGATGAAAACCATTTGATAAGGAATCTCGTGTAAAGCAGCATGTCGTGCAAGTTTTGCGCCGTTAGCCATGCATTCTTATCCTTCATTAGTAGGCCTACAGTGGTCACACGTCGCATAGAACTGCAAGGCCTGAAAGAGTGCAGTCTTGGAAACACAGGCTGTGCATTTCAGAACTGTTCTAAAAAGAGTACCTATCATTAATTAAGGCATTGAAACCTCAAAAATTTGCAATTTATGTCAATTATAAAGCAAGTTCAAGGAAAAGAGGAGAGAGAGGAAAAGGAGAGTAAGGGAATCAGTGGCGTCATTAGGGGTTGTGGCGCCTGGGGCAAAAATTAAGTACTACAGGCTTTGGCATAGTCAGGAATTTATATTACTTAGGCAGTTAAGACCGAAAAATAGGGCGTATCGTTCATTTTTTCAGGAAAGCACCAAATTTGGCACAGATGTAGTATGGACCTATACAATTGTTTTCCTGAGGGGCGCCCAAAAATTCAGAACCCCTGGTGGCCGCCATATTGAATTTCAACATGACCGCCCTCGGTGACCTATTTCCCTCAATAACTTCTATACTATGAGCGATAACACCACAGTTCCAGTGTCTTACCCCATGTTTTCATGGTCTCTGAATCCAATGGGATCAATTGCATAAAGATTGGCATCCATCATCTTTAATTTCAAGATGGCCGCCATGGTGTTTCCATTTTCCTTGAATCTCTCATAGTATTTCAGGTAAAATTTCAATTCCAAGTGATACACATTGTTTTATTGGTCTCTGATAACAATGGAATGGTACTAGTACCGACTGCAAAGCCGCAATGAGCCGGCGAAGCCAAAGCCTCTTGCCACTATTTTTACCCATCACTATGGCATCAGTAGGTTAGGTAGTTGGTAGTAGGTAGGTGTAGTAGGTACCGTACCTGGTAAGACTTGGTAAAAGAGAAGAGCAGACAGTCCTCAAAAAAACATGACCCATCACCAGGGACATCTACTGCAGCATATTCCCAAAAAGAAGACAATGGTGTCACATCCGATGGCTTTACTTGGTGCAACGTAAAAACCTCTCTCAAGTTACCACGGACTGTTGTCGAATCATGTTTCAGTGATGATAGCACTGGTGGAGGTTGTACCATTTTTCCTTTCATTTCGGTTCTTGTTCTTTCTCCGTAACAGACAACAGTGCCCAAAGCAATGACGATTTAGCTTAGGAAATTTGAGCATATGATGAGAACTATTTCGAGCAGTATATGCTTATGCGTGATTCGGTTGTTTTGCACCAACCTCGTTCCCGGCGTCGCAGACGTGTCGAGGGCGCTGGTAAGATGTCCTGTGTCGAGGGCGCTGATTGGCTGATTCTGTTCCCCGACGGCCACGAGGTTTCTAAAAAATAATTTTTCGTCAATGTGAGAATATTTGACGCCGTTTTCACCGTCCGAAACGCGTAATAAGCTTGTAAAAAAATATTTTTTCAAATGCTCGAATCTCATTGGTTCTGGTCTTTGATGACGATTTTCGTTGAAGATAACGAGGTTGGTCTTAACGTATTTTAATTACTAATGAGAGGTTTCATTAGATTATGAATCAAAGAACGCCGGGTGAAACAAACTCCTATTGAACTTTTTCGCAATTGTTTTATGCAAACTTCCGCATCCGGTCGATGGCTGTCTCCAGCACTCCATCCAGTGAGTGATTTCATTTTAGAAATATTTTTGCAAATGCTCGACTCTCATTGGGTCCGGTGTTTGGTGACGCGTTTTGTTGAAGATAACCAGGCCCGTGCGGGCCGATGTTAGTCTTAAATTATTTTATTAATACATCGGAGGTGCCTAAGATTGTGAATCAAACGACGACGGGTGAAAGAAACTCCAAATGAACGTTTTAAGTTTGTTATGCATACTTCCGCCTGCACAAGATGGCTGCGCCCACTGCGCTTCGGATTCTCGAGCCAAGGCATAATCAGGTTTTCAACATAATACGTACTCGTTTATTGACAACACCGGCTTCGCCGGCTATTAATTAATCAAAGTTACACACAGTTGCAGTTTTAACTTAAAATATTGTGGGCACTTGAAAGGTGGAGGCTCTCGCACAGACGCGTAGTACTACAAGCTCTGTCCATCGCAGTCACACAGTGATGTGCAGGGCAGATTTGCCCTGGAGCATTTACAGTTGCCTTTACTTACAGGCCGACTTACAATGGCAGCTTGTAAGCTCTGAACATGCCTCCTGTATCAGTGGTATTGTGGTCCAAATTGGTGTCCAAGAAGTCCCTGTTTTCATCCAGCCCCAATCAGCTGGTGATGGAAGTTCTGGGTAGGGCACAAGTGCCTGACTCCATACGTGTCCAGCCTGAAAACATGCACGTTTTAGGTGTTGTTCGAAGGCGTCTGCTGTTGGGGGAATGTGATCAATTGTTCTTGCCTTCTTCATGAACAAGTGTCGGCGCATGTCATTCACTGTCTTTGTCTCGGTAGTCCGGTCATAGAGGCTGGCAACATATCTTTCTATGCTCTGCAGTTCCATAGTAATAGCGTCCACAGATGGCCTATAAGCGGGAGCTTGAAAGGTCTGCGTGATGCTGGGGTATGCCTCCCAAGCCTTCCAGGCTGTCTTTTTCCCAATTTGGGCAAAAAATGACACTGTGTCGCAGCCAGTGAAGGCATGAAATAATGGCAAAGACTCGGACTTCCTGCGGCCAAGGCCGGTGGCAATTTTATGGATGGCAAGGTAGCGGTAGCTTTTACCAGTGCCAATGGCAATCCAGAGTTCCTCCACACCATGTGACTGGTAGGTAAAGTAGTGTGCTATTGCCAAGACCACAATATCAGAATCTACAGTTCGAATCAATACCCGTTTTCTCCCCTTTTTTTACGGCATCCAGGACATGTAAAAGGACTCTTGTATCCGCTTCTTCTTGTGTACCTGGGCTCAGGTTCTTGATGTCGGCATCTGGTTGCGATGTTAGCACGCTGTCACCAATAGTTGCATAGATCTCCTTTCCTTTCAAACCATCCAACACCATATGCGATAAGAATCTGAACAACTCCTCCTTGTTTTCATCATTCCGCAAGAAACTTTTCCAGTTCCCTGGTATCTTCGTTGCAGGTAGAATGCGATGGCGCGATCCGGACCCCCTCTCTTGACGTGTGGCAGATTTTAGGCTGTCTGGATGATAGGTGTCCCATACAATGTCTACACGGCTGGTGTCTCGCAGTTGACATTCAAAGTATGGGATGAAAATGTTCTGGCCATATTCATAGAAGTTTTTTGCTGAGTCCCCTGGCAGAAGGTGGACAACTGCCGCCCCATCAAAGACCTTTGCTTCCACCTGTGGACCCACATGGACAGCAGGGGAAACTTTCTCCAACGATTGTAAGAGGTCCGATTTAGCGCCCTGCCGCATTTTGCCATTGTTGGTGATCGCTGGAGGAAACGCCTGGTTCTCATGGCAGAAGAAGTTGTCCAAGTCTCCTTCTCGCCGCTGACTTGCAATGTACAATCGTGAAAACAGATGGCAGTCATTCTTGAGTTCTGCTATCATTCCCTTCACCTTTGATTTACCAACTTGCTTTTGACTATTGAAAAGTGGAAGCTTATTCCGAGAGATTACATCATCTATAGCTTTCTCCTGCTTCTCCAGACGCTCTTCTATGAATGTTTGGTACTGTGTTTTACCAATCTTTTTAACGTGCATGACAGTCTCTCTAACGCTGGATGGCATTATTTCCTTCGATTCAAGTGATAGAAGATCATTGCTGTCATCTTCGAACGGGTTGCCCATCTCCTCAATGGTTGAAACAAGGGAGCGCACATCTTTGGCAAATGCTTGTTGAAAACTACCAGTTTGTTCATGGTGTAGGTCCCTTTGCTCCTTCAGCTTCAAGTACAACTCTTCAAACTCTTCGATCATTCGAGCTACCTCAGGGCCTGCTGTCATCCACCTCCTCATTGCAGCAGGGTTTTCAGTCAGGCCGACCGCTCCACCATCTCCTTTCACGAGTACATTCAATTGTTCGTGAGCCTGATCGAGGCCTATTGATGAGAATTTCTGTCCAGTCTTGTTGGCAGTGAATGAGCCCTGGTAGAAGTTCTGGTAGACATGTGGACTAGTTTCTCGGAGCGCCACCATATCTCGCACATGAACAGGCAACCATCTGGCATAGTTAGTGTGATCCATGGAAAAAAAACCAGGATACTAGTTGTGCTGTGGACTCCACATAGAGCTTGAAGTTTGAGCAACGAATGGATCTGACAAACTGGAAGATGGACAGCTGGAAGTCTAAGACAGTAGACCAGTACAAAAACTGTGGATGGCTATCTCTTTGTCCTGAGCACCAGTCGTCAAAGCTTCTTGGTTGATCTGTGACCTCCAGATACGTTCCATATGCTTTCTTCTGCAAAATGCGTAGTGCGGCTGCTGTGACTTGGTGTGCATGCCTGGCTTTGCACAAGTTGGATGCATGGATTAGAGAATCAGCTGTACCCGCTGTAGCGATGTCAGCCTTGGTTATGGCATTCGTCCATCCACTGCCGTCCATGAAATCACCAATTGTCTTGAGGGCAGCCATCTCCGTGTGCAGTGGCCCCAACATCATTACCAATTTGTCTTCACCATAAAGTTCAGGATGACTCCACTGTATCTGCTTGCCAAGTGCATAGAGGGGTTGATCCATCGTGATGACTGGTACTTGCTCTGGATTCAGGAGTTGTGTGGCAGCCTTTACAACGTTTATGACGTGAGTGATCATGGCAACAGATGTTGATTTTTCTCTAAACATTGGCATCAAGGCTGTGGTCGCCTTCGGCTTCACCATCTGATGTAGGTGGCCAGCATGATATGCAGCCCAAGATATGAACTCATCACGATCTGATTTCCCTGAATCATACCATCTTTTCAGTTCCTCCAACCAGTTTGTCTCCAACTTTCTGTCTTGCACCCATGCATCAGACATTGCCTTTACAGGCCCTTGCAGTTTTGGCGCGAAGAGGTGTTTTGGAAAGCCATCAGCAGGCAACACACTTGTGTAGGTTGCAGGGAGTGGTTGAATTTGTTTGGGTCCCTCTTTCGATATTATCAATCTTCCACGGTCTTCTCCAGGATCATCCTCTGTTGGGTGCTGGCAGAGCGATATCGCAGTTCCATGGAAGGAATCCTTTGCAGTCACCGAGCTGGGATTGTGGTCTATATTATCTGCTTGTTCTGTCGTGAAAACGACAGAGCGTAGCTTGGGAGGACAAACAACACCATCGGCTTTAAACTGTTGAATAGCAGCATTTGCAGCACTCACTGACAATCCCAGGATGCGGTCGTACGACACACACAGTCCTAGACTATAGAAGCGATCTATGAGCTGCCGACTGCGCGTTTCAGAATGTACTTTTAATGCTATATAGATTGGTACCGGATTTTCTCGGTCTCTGTTGTGGCGAACGATTTCCCTTTCCTTTGCTGCTGATTTCACACTACTAAATGCAAGCAACTGTGCAATAGTCCTACCTGCTTTTGCAACTGACTCCTCTTTCCCTGTCTGATGCACAATGCTAGGGCCTTCTAAAATCATGGTCACCAGAACTAAGAGAGAACTTGGAATGCTGGCATCTGCGAAAGTCCCATTAAAACAATAATTCCCTTGAAAGATCTGTCTTCTCACTATCTGTGCTGCCCTGGCCAAGTTAATAGCTGCAGCATCGAAGTAGCTTTCGCAAGCTCTCTTCAGAGCATCCCCAACATCAGTGTCAAAAGCTAGCATCACATCATTACCCTTTTTAATGGCTGACAGGGATGGACAGTATGACAGTAAGCTGTCTTTCAAACGTGTGGAATTCAAATTCACATCCTCTCCAACACCAAGGTCGTTCAGTCGGTCTTTGTAGATATTCACTAAATCTGCTAACCTAAAGACAGTGGCAAGACCCTGCTCACACTTCCGTGCCTCTTCAATGTAAGACAATAATTCAGCAAAGGCAATGCTACGACACCTTGGATCCTCTTCCCTGTCTGCTTTGTTAGATTGATGACCTAAGAACACTTTCGAGGCACGGTTGTAAAGTGCACTTAGACACCGCTTATGATACCTAGCCTCAATAGCCACCATATCTCCTCCAGCAAGTTTTCTTAGCAAGTGAGTGTCTTTCAGCATTACAGTATAGCGTCGGACATTTTCGTCTAAACCAAATGTAGAAGCCCTATGGAGTCCAGCATCTCCACCCAGTCCATCACAAAATAAACAAGTTGGTTCTGATTGCTCACTAATGTGCGACAGATTGATGAGACGACGTGTTTTCACTGGACTACCTCCCTGCTGTGCTTCTGATCCATCTAATGTCCGCTTCTTGGCAGAGGCGTACCTATCAATTTTGGAGACAGAAAGTTTACTTCTGCAGGACTTATGCCATGATGCAGTGTTCGATATCGATGTCATTTCAATGCCATTGCCATCATCAATGCGATCGAGGTCGATCTTGAATGGATCGTAGCCCTTTTCCTGTGCTAACTTCAGCTGACCATCCAACAACTTGCAGCTCACATCAGCATCCAAGCATGTGCCCCTCTTTGGCTGTTGAAGCGATTCTGATGTCGTCTCTTGACAAAGGACGCATAGACTCCAGTCAGTTGATGGGATGTCTGGTGGATCATCATGGCTCCCACTAGGGCGAGGTTGAACCAGGGTGAACTTCTTGGACATTTTCTCAATCTGAAAGAAAGAAATAGGACTTGAAAAAAATAAAATAATTCATACATAAAATAAAAGTGACATAATGGACATGTATTACACAGATAAAGTATTATTATTATTGATTAGATTGTGATTAGATAAACTAATTAAATAATGGCAATCAAACGCTGTGGCAGACACGTCTTACATGGCATACTATAGTATCGAAACATTACATTTGGTGCAAGATGTAGTATGGACCTATACAATTGTTTTCCTGAGGGGAGTTCCAGTGTCTTACCCCATGTAACTTTGATTAATTAATACCATTCCATTGTTATCAGAGACCAATAAAACAATGTGTATCACTTGGAATTGAAATTTTACCTAAAATACTATGAGAGATTCAAGGAAAATGGAAACACCATGGCGGCCATCTTGAAATTAAAGATGATGGATGCCAATCTTTATGCAATTGATCCCATTGGATTCAGAGACCATGAAAACATGGGGTAAGACACTGGAACTGTGGTGTTATCGCTCATAGTATAGAAGTTATTGAGGGAAATAGGTCACAGAGGGTGGTCATGTTGAAATTCAATATGGCGGCCACCAGGGGTTCTGAATTTTTGGGCGCCCCTCAGGAAAACAATTGTATAGGTCCATACTACATCTGTGCCAAATTTGGTGCTTTCCTGAAAAAATGAACGATGCTTCCTCTTAACTGGCTAACTATATAGGGGGGGGGGGGGGGGGGGGCATATGAAAGAGCTCCAAGCTTCCCAGCAGGCTCAACAGCAGACCAGAGCTACCCTACTCTTCCCAAAGAACATCATGGAAACTTTAACGTCCATTAACTATTGCTGGCAGATGCGACACCCAATTTAACGTCCATTCGAGGGACTACACACATTGATGAATCACCCCGACTGTGAAACAACAGGATGACAGTTTACAGCTGGGGCAGGAACAGGATTCAAACCCAGGTGAGATAGCTTAGAGGCGAGTGTGCGTACCCTGAGGCCATCCTGCCAGCCGAACACACTCGCTGAGGCCTCTCACCACGTTTACCCTTCTGTCCAGACCCCTCAAGTGCCAGCGCCTTCTTCACTTTCAATTCCCTTTATAAATGACAAAGTGTAATAAGATAGAAAAATTAAGTTTTGAAAGCAAATAAGTAACTTTTATTACTTTGATGGAACTTTATTTTCCTCCTATATATTTATGCAATAAGTTGGCTGACAGGATGGCCGAGAGGTACGCACACTCGTCTCTAACCTGTCTAGCCTGGGTTTGAATCCCGACCCAACTACAAACTGTCAGTTCGGTGTTTCACAGGCAGAGTGATTCATCATTGTGTGTGCCTTCCCTCGGATGGAAGTTAAACTGGGAGTCCCGTTTGCCAGCACGCGTTGGTGGACGTTAATAGACCCCCCCCCCCCCCCATGGTGTCCTTCGCAAAGAGTAGGCGAGTATCACCGGCACCATGGCCAGATTTCAAATTCCTGCCCTAACTAGGCGAATGTCAGGCCTAACCAGGCCGGTTCGTGAAAGACTTGGGCCAAGCTTCCCCCGGCCGTCCATCTATGTTCGCGTTCCATCTATGTTCATGCTCGGGGCGATCGCCCCCATCCGCCCCACTATTACTAACTACCTATGATGGGAATAAAGGAAGGGGGACAATGGTAAGGGGAGTAAAGGAAGGGGTGTAAAGGAAGTAGAGTAAACGAAGGAGAGTAAAGGAAGGGGAGTAAAGGAAGGGGAGTAAAGGAAGTAGAGTAAAGGAAATAGAGAAAAAGAAGTAGAGCAAAGGAAGGGGAGTAAAGGAAGTAGAGTAAAGTAAGGAGAGTAAAGGAAGGGGAGTAAAGGAAATAGAGAAAAGGAAGTAGAGCAAAGGAAGAGCAAAGGAAGGGGAGTAAAGGAAGTAGAGTAAAGTAAGGAGAGTAAAGGAAGTAGAGTAAAGGAAATAGAGAAAAGGAAATAGAGCAAAGTAAGGAGAGCAAAGGAAGGGGAGTAAAGGAAGTAGAGTAAAGGAAGAGAGCAAAGGAAGGGGAGTAAAGGAAGAGAGCAAAGGAAGGGGAGTAAAGGAAGGGGAGTAAAGTAAGGAGAGCAAAGGAAGGGGAGTAAAGGAAGTAGAGTAAAGGAAGCGAGCAAAGGAAGGGGAGTAAAGGAAGAGAGCAAAGGAAGGGGAGTAAAGGAAGGGGAGTAAAGGAAGTAGGGTGAAGTAAGGAGAGTAAAGGAAGGGGAGTAAAGGAAGGGGAGTAAAAGAAGTAGAGTAAAGGAAATAAAGAAAAGGAAGTAGAGCAAATGAAGAGAGTAAAGGAAGGGGAGTAAAGGAAGTTGAGTAAAGGAAGGGGAGTAAAGGAAGGGGAGCAAAAGAAGGAGAGTAAAGGAAGGGGAGTAAAGGACAGGGAGTAAAGAAGGGGAGTGAAGGCTTCACCCACAGAGAAGAGAGTGGGTTGATCTTTGCCATTTTGTGTTGATCATACGAAATATAATTGACTACAAATGGCATATTCAGATAATCATAATTTTATTATTAGTGGGGCGGCTTAGCCCAAATATTCAAAAGAATTGTGCCTTTTGTGATACAAGCACCAAATTTGGCACAAATGTACATTAATATGTTGCGAACATTTTCAGATATTGGGCCACTTGAAATTCTCTCTTTATGTCCGCCATATTGGATTTCAAAATGGCCGCCACTTGAAATCTACATTTGCTATTATCTCTGGACGTAATGCAGCTATTGACTTGATTCTGGTATCTAAATGTATGTTTTTGGGGGCAAGGAATCCAATGGTACCAATTTCAACTTAATATTATCTATCACAGTCTGTTATATAATTTTATTTGGAAATTATCTAGGCAAATATTGGATTCAACACAATACTTTGAAAAGAATGTCTTAGTTCTGTAAATATAAATAAAATAAAAAACTATACTAAATCACTAGTAACAACTCAGACAAGCTCATATATACTGGCAGTCTAAAATATAAATTCATATCCCATTAGGAAACAAAGTGACCCATTCATTTGTGTTTTTCATATGCATATTTTATGTAACATTACATTCATATTGTCAATAAATACCAAACATGCATAATCCCCTTTTCCTAGACCCTTTAAGCCATCTTTTGTGTTTCTAGAGTACAGAAATTTCTTGTATAGGCTTCCATCTGTCTTGTTTCCTTAACAATGCACTGTAGCATGTCTTTAACAATGTTTACAAACATGACTTCACTACATGTCTTTAATCACAGCCCTGACCCAAATAAAAGAGTAGAGAGGCTGCATGTGTGTTGACCCACATCAACTGTGTTCTTTGTGTGTGGCTGTGTTTAAATCACCTTGTGACTCCACATAAATGAGTTAATTACATACAATCTGGGCTCAGCTAGACAACATTGTGTGGTCAGCAATGAAGACGAGAGTCTGAATTACATGTATGCAAAAGACATTGTGAACCAGTGAAGCAAATACACGGGTAAGCATGAATTAAATCTAGGGCATGATATAATTTCCATGATGTTTACCTCTACACTCAATGGTGGAAGGAGGTAATGTTTTGATCCCAGCTTGTCTGTATGTCTGTTTGTCTGTTAGTCCACAAAACTGGACACAAAGGAGATCGCAGATCCTGCTGCTGTGGAGACCGTGATGAATGCCAAGAGGATTGGCCAAGAGCAGTTCGAGGCTTTCACCAGAGAGTGTCTGTTGGACAGAACAAAGGCAGTGGACGCACCCATTCCTCGTAACAAGCTGAAGGTGTTCAGCACTTCCACTCCAAGAAGCCAGAGCAAAGGTCAGCAACAGCTCGCCTCCATCAAGAATGACCGTGAACTCTTCGCACGCCTGTACATTGGCTGCCAGAGGGATGGAAACCTTGAGGAGTTCTTTTGTCACGAGAATCAGGCATGTCCTCCTGCATTGTCTGATGGTGGAAGCCTCTGCACTGGTACCAAGAGTGATCTCCTCACATGCTTGGAAGAAGTCTCCGACGCAAAGACAGAGACTCCTGTCACGACCTGTATTGTGCTTGATGGAGCAGCCATCGTCCAGATGCTGAAGCCGGCTGCATCAAAGACCTTTGAAGAGTATGCACAACAGATCTTCATCCCATATATGTCCACGAAGCTGCAAACAGTGTCACGCCTGGATCTGGTCTGGGATACTTACCTTGCTGATTCACTGAAAGGTAGTACACGTGCAAAGCGGGGACAAGGTGTGCGGAGACGTGTGGTGGCTGCCGCAGCCATACCAGGAAACTGGCAGAACTTCCTACGAGTGGACAGCAACAAGACCGAGCTGTTCAGGTTCCTCTCAGCAGCTCTCATGGAATGGTTTGACCAGGAGGACAAGCAACTCGTCATTACTGATGGAGAGGCAGTGCTCAGCAAGCCACTACTGCCAGATCTGACCTCACTCGCCCCATGTAACCATGAAGAGGCTGACAGTCGGATGTTGCTGCATGCATCTCACGCAGTCCAGCATGGACACCATGCAATACTCATCCGGACTGTAGACACCGATGTTGTGGTGCTGGCAGTGTCCCTGGCACAGGAGTTGCAACCAGAAGACAAACTGTGGCTGGCATTCGGAACAGGCCAGAGTTTCCGATACCTAGCAGCACACGAAATAGCAGCTGGATTGGGACGAGAGAAGGCTCGTGCACTGCCAATGTTCCACGCTCTAACTGGATGCGACACTGTGTCTAGTTTTCATAGACATGGCAAGAACACTGCGTGGGCAGTCTGGACGGTACTGCCAGAACTCACTGAGGCGCTGCTGCTGCTGTCCTCTGCACCTCGTGACATACCAGACGATGCAATGCGCATCATCGAGAGGTTCGTGATCCTGTTGTATGATCGAACCAGCAAATGCACAGACATTGACAAGGCCAGGAGGAAACTCTTCGCAAGGAAGAACAATGTGCAGCTCATCCCTCCAACGAAGGCAGCTCTGGAGGAACATGTCAAGAGGGCAGTGTATCAAGGTGGACATGTGTGGGGTCAGATACTGCTGCCAGCACCAGAGCTCCCTCCACCAACCAACTGGGGTTGGTCAAGGACTGGAGAAGGACAGTACACACCTTACTGGACCAGGCTAACTGAGGCAGCTCACAGCTGCATTGAGCTGGTTTCTTGCAAGTGCAAGAAAGGGTGTGTGAGGCGCTGCAAGTGCAAAAAGGCTGCCCTTCAGTGCACAGCCCTCTGTGTGTGTGAAGGGGACTGCACATGACGATGAGTCAACAACATACATGTACTTGTGGCAATGCTGAACTTGTTAACATGACACTGTTTATGTACACGTATCTTCAGTACCGGTATATACCTAGCCTCAGATACCAGTACACCTAGCCTCAAATACTAGACCATGTAGCATGTCAGTATTATACCTAAGACATTTACAGAACTAAGACATTCTTTTCAAAGTATTGTGTTGAATCCAATATTTGCCTAGATAATTTCCAAATAAAATTATATAACAGACTGTGATAGATAATATTAAGTTGAAATTGGTACCATTGGATTCCTTGCCCCCAAAAACATACATTTAGATACCAGAATCAAGTCAATAGCTGCATTACGTCCAGAGATAATAGCAAATGTAGATTTCAAGTGGCGGCCATTTTGAAATCCAATATGGCGGACATAAAGAGAGAATTTCAAGTGGCCCAATATCTGAAAATGTTCGCAACATATTAATGTACATTTGTGCCAAATTTGGTGCTTGTATCACAAAATGCACAACAGGTTTGCTATGCTGCTACACTATATAGTTCTGTCTCTATTCTATATAAATAAAAGGACTGGGTCTCTCCCTGTGGTTGTAATCTCCATTTATGGGTTTCAGACGGTGGAACGGAGTCCCCGAGGTCCCAAAGTATCCACCTTAATTTCGCCAAAGGATCACGGACCAAGGACCAAGTTGTGAAGTTTTGTTGTTGTCAAATCTTTGTTCTGAGAGCTCTTTTCAGGATCGTCACCGAATCCCAGAAATTCTCCAATTATAGTTTGTTGGTTGTAATATTTTCCGGGAACGTTTTAAAGATCTCGCCAGGTTCTTCTTCATCATTCTCATTGCTCCAACTATCACTGACACATTGTGAAAAAAGAGGAATAAATGAGTGGAGGTGAGAAGTGGTTCTGGATTTAGGCAATTTGACTAGGATGGGGTTGCTGCTGGACCACGAGCATCCTGCAGATACTTGGGGTTTGGGGGGGGGGGGGGCAGAGGGGAGGAAAACATGTAGAGCGAAGAGGGTGCAAGACGAGAAATGATGCGGAAGAAGACAGAGAGACTACCAACCTGTTAGCGATGGCAAAGTGATAGGCCCACAGACTCAGCTTCATCGCTATAGATTCCAATAATCTAGAAAGCCTTGGTTTCCAAGCATAATACTGAGCAATATGTGAGGCAGGGAACTAGCCCAGAGGGGAGAGAATTACTCTGTCCAGCTGTATATGAAAGCCTTGAAGGTGGATAGGAAGTCAGGTGTGCCAAAAAAGGACTTTTCACATTGGGGTATGCCAAGGCGGAACACTGTATTGGGGTACTTCAGCCTTGATAGGGAGAAGAGAAGAAAGGGTTCCATTGAGAGTCACATGTTGGCTATGAGAGTGGAGGAAGTCAGTAATCCAAGTTGGTCCATAGGCAGACAGTTTGGAGAGCAAGGCACAATGCCAGACTGTATCACAAAGCTCGAGATATGTCCAGAGAGACGGCCCTGATCTCATCACTGATATGGTGGACATTGGGAGAGTAGAAGTAGCTTTGGATGGGGGATGACCTGAAATGGTGGTGGAAAGTAGACTTTCATGTCCAAAGTAGAGTGACCAGGTGTGAATCCGCATTGATAATCTGAGATGAGGCTGCTGGAGAAAAGGAATGATTTTATGTCAACTGCGATGACGGACACAATAATGACCTTGCTGATGATTGGAAATAAGAAAATTGTTTTGTAGTTGAGCAGACCCGTTTTTGCACCTTCTTTATGTAATGCTGTAATGTTGGTGGATTTCCAAGCAGATGGAAGATGACCTGTGTTAAGTGACACAGTGAAAAGGGCAGAGAGGAAATGCAAAAGCAGCAGATTTTAGGACAGCAGCAAATAACAGAATCAATTTATTTATATGACTTTTACGATCTTTATTTTATTTAAATTGAATTACATACTTGAACATTCTAGAACACAAATTGCCATCCTTTTCCATTTGGCAGTACTTCGACATGTTAAATAGGGTGGTGTATAAGAGTGGTGTATAGGACTGCTTCAATCGCGCTAAACTTCTGGAAATTTTCTCAACAATCTTTAAAATCTTAATTTTATTTAAATTTAAGTTCAGTACATACCTGAACACTGCATGGGGAAACATATTCTATGAACTCTCTAGTCACCTCTGCCATCGAAGGTGGATGGAGGTTATCTTTTCATCCCTGTCTGTCTGTTTGTGACAAGGATATCTCAAAACGTTGCGGAGGGATTTGGCCAAAATTTGGTGGAGAGCTTGGGTATGTCACAAGGACGAAATTATTAGATTTTGGTGAAGATCTGAATCCAAATCTGGATACAATAATTATTTAATTTTTAAGTGATTCTTCACCATTGAGAGATCGGGCTAAAACTGATATATAGCGTGGTATCTAAAAAAGTTGTGCACGGATTCCGCCGAAACCTGGTGGACAGGTTGGGTGTGTGACAAGGACAAATCCATACAATTTTGGTGAAAATCTGAATCTGGATCCGGATACGATAATTTTTAAGTGATTCCTTCACCAAAGCGATGGGGCGGAAAACGATATAGCACGATATCTCAAAAAGTTGTGGACGGATTATGACAAAACAAGGTGGATGATTTGGTTAGGTGACAACAAGAAGCCAATTCGATTTTGGTTCAGGTCCAGATCCGGCCTTTCAGTGGGATACAAAACATACTGTTCAGCCTGGTGGAGGTATGCGCTCCACCGAGCACCAATCTCGTTGTTGTCTCCATTTATTCAGGTCGTCATCGGATCGTTGCGTTTTTCTTGTTGTTCTACGCACCATCAAATTTGATACCATTCCATCATCCGTCCGTAACAGGTATATCCTCGAGTTCTTATTAATCCAGCATTGTGACTTTGTTAACTCATAGGTATACAACTTAATAAACAGTTCCTGTGATATCACACTTTTGTCAACATTAACATAGCATTAACCGAAGGCTCCACAAACTTGCAATGTTGCGCAAACATCAGGTGTCCTCCCACGTCCCAATAAGCAAACCCCTCATGGCATGTGTACAATTGATCAATGCTTAAAGGAAATGTCAAGTTCAGTGTGACTACATGATCAAGCTTCTCCTATTATTCCAATCAGATTGCGGGCAGCTCACAAAGCAGGTTGCTTAGGCGGTGAAGCCTGTGATGCAGAGACACACCAGAAGCAGCTTATCTTACCTTCCTGTCACAAACTGGAGCAACAACACCCGCTCTTCCTGGGTCAGCTCACCCACCACCTGCCAGAACCACTACACACACAAACCGTGTAAGCGTGCAGCCGCTCGCCATCGTTTCATGTTATTTTCGCCTGCACCGGCTCGCAGATACAAATTTGCTGATACTTCATTCGGTTATTTCAGTCCTACAACATCAGAAACATTACGCTGTAATGGGAAGTCATTCCAACTGTGATTGCTGCCAAAGTCTATTACTTCATCTCAAAGGACGAACAAGTTTTTTTGGGGTTTTTCTTTGGAATGCGTGGCAGTGCGGGGAAGGTTCACAGCAAGCTAGGTGTCGTATCCAGGTAATTCCACTTGGTTTTAGTGTGAACTAAATTATCAGGGATCACTGCCAAAACAGAGTCGATCTGGTGCAAGCTAACAAGGAATAACAAGGAACTTTGACGCAGGAGGAGGACATTCGGCCCATCGTGCGTGCGCTACATCAACACCAGACCAAACAAATCCATCTTAGGTCACAGACCCGATCTCAATGGTTGGAGAGGGTGAGGGAGGTGGAACATGTTAAAATAAAATAATATTTAAAGTACAAATATTATTAATAGTAGTAGTGGGGCACCGGTGGGAAACACATGGACATATATGTGTGTCATTTGGACATATTGAGTTCGATTCTGCACATAGAGTTTAACAAAATGGTTACTGGCAACGCGTCAGATCCAG
Source organism: Myxine glutinosa (assembly GCF_964187855.1). NCBI lineage: Eukaryota > Metazoa > Chordata > Myxini > Myxiniformes > Myxinidae > Myxine > Myxine glutinosa. The sequence continues at coordinate 56,934,440 of NC_136274.1, read as the reverse complement.
AAAAGATGTAATCTACATAATTTATTCACTTCACATAACATGTGAATACATGTCCATGCACATGGGAAATACAGTTTGTAATGTGTAATTCCATGTAATGTAAAATGTGATTCCAACACCTCATATCTTTCCCCCGTGCCCACCCCCTCATCATTCACCCCCTCATCATTCTCCACCTCCCCCCCCCCCCCCCCCCACTCCCACAGCATGCACACTGCAAAAGGGAGGGTGTGGAGGTTCCCACACAGGGGAGATGGGGAGAGGAGGGAGCATTTCACTCAATAGACGTTTCACTCAACCAGATCACTCGATAGATGACATTCAAATATCTGCCATTGAAGCAATTGCAAATCGATCACACACTGCAAGTACCCAGCATTTCCGGGTAACAAGGAGTCGCTTCCTGACGGGAATGTGAATGAGGGGGGGGGGGGAGAGGGGGAAGGAGAAGAGGAGGGGAGTAGGAGAGGAGGGAGGCAGAGAGGAAGGGGAAGGGGAGGAGAGAGAGGGAGGGGGAAGGGAAAGGGGGAGGGGAAGGAGGAAGGGAAGAGAAAGGGGGAGGAGAGGAGGAGAGGAGGAGGGGGCAGGGAAGGAGAAGGGGTAGAAGAGGAGGGGAGGGGAAGGAGAGGGGTGAGGTAGAGGAAAAGGGAGGGAAACAGTGAGGAGAAGGGAAGGGAGGAGGAAGGGGGGGCGAGGAGGGGTGAGGGGGGGGCAAGGAGGAGGAGGAGCAGGGAGGAGAGAGAGAAGGGAAGGAGGATGGAGCGAGGAAGTAGGGGGCAGGGGAGAGGGAGAGTGACTATATCGCACAAAAGTGTTAGTCAACGAAAAAATAGGTACATAAAACAAAAAGGCAGCTCTGTCTACTGTAACGTCATGGCTTGCGAAAGCAGCCTGGATAGCATTCACCAATTGGTGGTTAATCATATTCAAAAATATATGCAATCTGAGTCCATCATCTAGAGGGAATTTTAAAAACAGATCACAATACAATGGAGTGATGCCCTATCCCATGGAAGTATGAATTAAGTTTTAAAATATCATGAAGTTAAATTTAAAAAAACTAACCCCAGAAGCAGAATCACAGCCTTACTGAAATAAATGAATATATACACTTAGTTATAAAATCGCTAGATATGGTAAATTTTGTCAGATTTCACTCCAGATTTGGACATTTATTTAGTTTACAGCATCCAATCCTCATATCCGAGTCCAGATTTTGTTAATATGCTTCAATTATGCAATGATAAATCGATCGTGTTTCCAAGGCAAGGCACATTTGAGTAGGCCGAAACAAAATGGAAGCTTAAGAACCCAGTGAGGTGCAGTAGGCTGACCAAGATGGTGGGCCACCATATCGGTAAGTCTTTTTTGTTTTTTTTCTTATGAGCACCTGGTTAATCATCTTCAAAAAGGGTGTTATAACACACAAACACCCAGTTTTCATCATTGCAATCTGTTGGAGGTCCAGGTGTATGCATGCAAAGTTTGGGGCTGCTAGGTTTCATGATTTTGGAGTTATGGAGGAGACAGATGGATGGACGGACACTGCCTTTCATTATCACCATATATATATATATATATATATTTTTTTTTTTTTTTTTTTTTTTTTTTTTGCATACAAAGTCAAGGCTTGTGGAAGAGGTAGAACACTGAATGGAACAGGACAGAACAGAACAAAAATAACAATATAAAAATGTGGGAAACACCAACAGCAGATTTGAAGAATAAAATAGAGGGAGACTTGGATAAATAAAGGGGGTGCCAAAGGAGTAAAAGAGGATGCAAGGGGTGGAAAAGATGGACACATAAGCAAATTCAAACTTAGCCATATCCTTGTCATATTCTCTTTAGGTTTACCGCAATATTTTCTTAACTAGCCTCTGTTTGCAGTTATACTTATACAAATCTGACTCCAGTCCTGGTATTTTGTAGCTACCTAATAAATGGCTTGCTTATCCTTTTTCACACTCCTTACCTCTTTACTCAACCACCTTGATCTCATTCTGCCTCTAATTTTATACCTCATTGGAATGTAATTACTCTGCACACAACACATTTGCTCCTTGAAGATTTCCCATTTATTTGATGCTGATTGCCCTATTGTTATCTTCTCCCAGCTCTCTCTCCTCATATCCACAAGGTTTGCCTTCCTTAAATATAGAAGCCTTACTCCACTATACTGAACTCTAACTCTTAACAGAATCCTTACACACATTCTCAATTAATACGTTTCACAACCATATTTACACTAATGAAACTGCTCGACTAGCAGAGAGAAACAATTAGGCCTTAGACACATGCTTCAAAATAAAACTAACAAGTACAGATACATTCAAAGTACACTGCCCCCATGTGAAATAAATAAATAACATATTCTACAGTGCGCGACATTGCTCGGGCGCCTTCGGTGCCTGGTGATGCCGCTGTGCAGTATATAGAGATGGAATTGTGAGGGAGCAGTGTACAATAATTGATTGATTAATTGATTAATTGCATAATTAAAATCTATATAATAATAGCGTAAGGACTCGACTTTGTTATCCCTTTTACGCCGCATCCAGTGACCCGATGCCCACGGCACTAATGGATTTATGATCTACGAACCGCGCTCTTTGTTTATCACGTACAGCCATACTCGAAAAATCTGAATTAGCCGATGTTGGGGCCCAAAAGCATCCGATTAACTGCCGATACGACGCCATCTTACGACGCCATCGTATTGGCGTCTGCTGGGTGAAGGCGAAGCGAGCTGTCCGCTGATTGGACAGTCGAGTGGTGTGAACATGGGTGGTGTGAACCAAATGGTCTTTTTAGCCGCATCGCAGACGCTGCTAATAGAGTGCCCTCTGCTGTTGTTGTTGTTCTTCTTGTTCTTCTTCTTCTTGTTCTTGTTCTTGCAGAGAAGACAAAACCTCAAAGCTCCACCCATTCTGGGAACCATAGCTCCACCCATTGTGGGAGAGGCTTCATATAAACAAATATCCACCATTTTATTAACTCGCATAGCTTTGAGGCCTGTTTTGTAGGCCCGTGGTGTCTTCCTCTCTCACACAGTTTTATTTCAAATCAAATTCGATATATCATTTCATTTTTCACAGTCGCTAACATAGTTTTAGACTCGGTTGAAAAAAAACGGGAAGAAAATCCGATGAAAGTTGCCCTTTATAGAACGAAATGAATTCTCAAAGGCCTGTAACTTCAAGTCCATTGAGATATATTATTTTTAAATCGCGGCATGGTCAGTCATACACCGCTCGAAATAACAGACGGGAAAATGCCGAGATATATATATTTTGTTTAAATCGCGGCATGGTCAGTCATACACCGCCCGAAATAACAGACGGGAAAATGCCGAGATATATTAAAAATTCGTCCATTTGATGACAATCGTCACGATGAAATATTTAATTTATACGTCGTCACAATAATGTGGAGAGAGGAGCATAGCTTCGTTCACGTGTCGCTACACACGAGAAATTGCCGAGATATATTTTTTTACAATCACAGCATGGTCAGTCATACACCGCCTGAAATAACAGACGGGAAAATGCCGAGATATATTAAAAATTCGTCGCCACACACGGGAAATTGCCGAGATATATTTTCACTTTGCACAAAAATAACATCAAGTAATCGAATCAATAGGAATGTCCTGTGCCTATAACATCGACGTTATAGGCACAGCTGCATCTAGGCATTGTGTAACATCGACGCGGCTTTTGTTTTAATTAAAACTTTTTGTACTTGTTATTCCCTTGAACATTTTAAATTAGGATATATAAGGAAACGTCTTTATCGTCATTTTAATAAAGTTAAATGGAGTGACGTTGCGATACTAGGGGTGCGTTGCATAAATCCTCGTAACTCAGAGAGGTGTAGCAGGTGGCGAGACGTAAGGAAGCTTAAAGATAACGAGCTGAAACAGACGAACGATATGTCAATCCCTTTCTACACCGAACGGCAATAAAAGTATGAGAGTGGGAAGGCATGGCCTGAGCACTTGGAGCATAGAGAAGGACTGATTGGACTTTTTTTTTTTTTTCTTCTTTTTTTTGGTATACTGAATCGAGGCTCGTGAAAGAGCTAACATTTACTTCACAAACAAATCAACCAGACAAACAAAACACAGAAAAAGCGGGAGCGGAAAACAAGATGGGGAGAGAAGGTGAAGCACACAAACACAACATTTGAGAGCAGGGAGATGTGTGGAAGGGAGAGGGCTTGGGGGGAGGAGAGATGGGAAGGGGGGGGGGGTGGAGGGAGAAGTATAAAACACAAGGACACCAATGACTTCCAGGACAGAAGTTGGTATTTCAAAAAAGTGGAATTGGGGTGAAATTAGCGGGGGTAGAAAAGATCAAGGTTTTGGATGGGGGAAGATAAGAGATGGTGGTGAACAGCTGTTTTAAAGACCTGGAGGGTGGAGTGGGATTGAAGAGAGTGAGGGAGTTTGTTCCAGAGGCGGGAGAAAAGAGGAATGAAGGAGTGAAGGTGAGCAGAGAGTCTTGATTTTGGCAGTTTGACCATAAGAGGGTTGCAGGCAGATCTTGTGCGACCTGTAGGAATATTTGCGGGACAGAGCCCAGAGAGAGCTGGGGGGGCAAGGCCAGAGAGGAGTCGGTAGAAGATGGAAAGACCACCAACCTGCCTGCGGTGAGTGAGTGAGAGGCCCTTGGAGTTAGCTTCATCGCGGGAGATTCCAATGATTCTGAATGCTTTGGTTTCAACAGCGTGAAGACGAGCTAGGTGTGAGGCAGGAGCACCAGCCCAGAGGGGAGAGCAGTATTCCATTGAGCTGCGGATGATAGCCTTGAATGTGGTGAGGAGCTCAGGTGTGCCAAGGAAGGACTTCGCACGACGGAGGATGCCTAGTCGGCGAATGGCTTTGGAGGCCAGATTTGAAATGTGGTTTTCCCAGGAAAGATCATGGCAGATAGTGAGACCCAAAAGCTTGAGTGACAGAACTTCTTGGAGAGGATTATTCAGAAAGTGGATGGGAGGGTTGTCCAGTCGGTCTTTTCGGAGAGACATCGTAAGAGTTTGAGATTTGTCAGGATTGAAAGACATGTTCCACTTGTTTGCCCAGCCTGTGATTTTGTCCAGGTCTGCAGAGAGTGAGGAGGCAGCAGACTGCCGATCTGAGGGATGAAGAATGGATCGACAGAGAGTAGAGTCATCAGCAAAGAGATACAGAGGATTTTCAAGAGAGTCAGAGAGATCATTGATGAAGACCAGAAAAAGCACAGGGCCTAGAACACTGCCTTGTGGAACTCCAGCCTGAACAAGAAGAGGAGATGAGAGAAACCCATTCAGGGCCACACGTTGACTACGACTAGAGAGGAAGTCCGCCAGCCATGCGTGGAGATTTCCATGGATACCAAAAGAGGAGAGTTTGGTCAGCAGAGCGGGGTGCCAGACCGTATCGAAGGCACGTGATATGTCAAGGGAGACTGCTCTAATTTCCTGTTTGGCAGGAACTTAACTTGTTTAATTGTTTGACTTAACTTAAAGAGAAAAAATTGGAGCTTAACGGAAGAAGAAGATCCCATGAGCGATCCCCTATGCCATCCATAATAGTACACTCTATCCATACACCACATCCTCCCTTCCGTGGATGTTCCACGGGTTTCGGCTAGTAAATAATAATCGTAAAATAATTAATGTCCTAACAATTGCTAATAGCATACCTAAACCAACACTGCTTCATCCAAATGTCTAACTTTTTCCAATTTTTAAAGTGATTAATTGAAAAAATGGAATAATTAATCGATTAAATGATTAATCTATAAATCAAAAATCACCTTTACAGCCAAATCACTTGGTCATTGTCTTGTCCAAATATCAGCTTCCTAGCTTGAAAGGTGCCCAAGATATTGCCAGATGAGAAAGAAAAGAAATAAGTACTTAATAAACCAATAATAATTAAGTAATTAATCAATTAGTTGATTAATCAAAAAACAAAAAATATCGTTTTTGCCAAAGCCCGTGCTCACTATTGTGCCGAAATGTCAGCTTCCTAGCTCAAAGGATGGCTGAGATATCACCCAACCAAACAAACAAACAATGATAGCTCTTTCACGAGCCTCGATTGAGTATACAAAAAAATATATATAATAAAAAAATAAAACGGAGTGAAAACTGAGCACTCCCTTTCACTTCGGCGACCGGCGATGACGTCATGCAGCGCTTGGAGTGCAATAAAATTATCCGTTAATCTGCTATTAAAACTACTGAAACCTCAATCAATATCTAATACACAACACCTGACACAATATCACGATAACAAATAAAAACTACAACGGCACTCGCTAGAGAGCATACCTCCTCCAGGCTGAACAGTTTATCTTTTGTATCCCACTGATAGGCCGGATCTGGATTCGGACCTGAACCAAAATCTAATTGGCTTGTTCTTGTCACCTGACCAACTCATCCACCAAGTTTTGTCATAAGTCATCCACAACTTTATGAAATATCATGCTGTACTGTATATCATTTTTACCCGATCACGCAGTGTGAAGAATCACTTTTTAAAAAATTTAATTCTCGTATCTGGATTCGGATTCGGACATTGCCAAAATCGAATGGATTCGTCCTTGTCACACACTCAATTTATCCAACAAGTTTCGTCGGAGTCCATCCATAAGTTTTTGAGATATCCTGTTCACAGACAGAAAAACAGACAAATGAAAAATCATTCATAGAGCGACACCTGGAAAAAGAGAACAAAGTAGAATGGCACTCAGTTTAGCATCCTTTTGACCTCAAAAATAGTTGGTGGTTGGTTTCAGTTTGCTGATATGCAAATGTTATTCAAATTTCAAGTCAATCAGATGAAAATTGAGGGTTTTAGGAATTTGAAAAGGTTGTTGACCTTTTGCCTACGTTGACCTTTTGACCTCAACAAAAATAGGATTCCGTCGGACCATCAATTCTACCGTTTGGTGAAGTTTTGTGAAGTTCAGTTTAAAATTGTGACCTTTAGGCAAGTATAAGTGAGCGGACAGACAAACACACACACACACACAAACAAACACACAAACCAGAGTGAGCAACATACTTGTCAAAAAAATTTTTTTCCCGAGTAACAGACAGTGGCAAAAACATAACCTCCATCCACCTTTGGTGGCGAAGTTAAAAAATAATTTTAAAAATCACTCATTGTGATTCCAGTATTGTAATAGCAATCCGAGATCTCTCCGTGAATGTGGAATAATCTGTTGAGGTTTGCGGCAAATTATCGGAACACTATATCTTCCACAATAAATGATCTCATACTTTTTCATGAATTCCTCAGACTGGGTTATCATTCCTACTTGCAGCAGTAAATATCTTATGAGTTACTGTAACATCCCGTTTGAGTTATATTGATGGATTGGCCTACAGTAATGGCCTACCAGAAATATTTCTAAATTTGTCTACCAACAGTGTGCTCATCTGCTTGTCGCTCTTATCTTATCTCTACTCATGTCCTTATAATTAATGTACAGGTACACTTTCTTCTAATGTCCTTGTCCTAAGTTATATGTGATGTTAGACTGTACAGGGTGGCCACGGAAATGATAGAAGATTTATTTTTAATCTCAATTGTAGATGTGTCATCATGTTATAAAATACCAAGCGAAAAGCCAAACAAATAGGCATGATAAATTCACAAGTTCAGTACATTAGTTACAAGTGTGAACTCTGCCGTGAAATATTGGCAAGTGCCGTAGAAAGCCACAAATCCGTGCCCCAAGCCCAGGCAGACTGACTCACCTTCACGACCTGCGAGTCCTCATCATACCCGCTGATGCATTCCGTATTGTGCTCCCAATCATCGATATCAATCTCGGGCATCCCGGACAGCAGAAGCTCCTGCAAAGCAAGAAAACAATCTGAAAACATCATCGAAAGCATTTCGAGAAAATTCGGCCCTAAACTCCGATTTCATTTCAAATCCAACGTTCCTTAAGTATACAGGTTATTGAACATTCTCTTTAAGGATGTGACGCATAATTATTTAATTTTGCTCTCTCATGGATGAGGTAGGTTAAACTGTCGTCATACCGACTGAGAGCAAAGAAAATACGAATGCATCAAAACTCCAAACTGCAGACAGTACCGAATCCATATGATTTCATTGCTGCAGTTCCATTGAGCCTGCATCCTGACAGGCCAAGCCGAGAATGGGAAAACATCGGTTCGAGCAGAAAGGTCAGCGAGAAGGCACGGGTAATATGAAAGACACAATCGCTTGAGAGTGACGGGATGGTTGTGTCGGTGTGGGGTTTGATTTGCCAAAAAACAAAGGTGAAAAAAAAAACATCCTCATTTCCCAGATGCCTATTATTGTACATGGACCTTTCCGCTGCATTGGAAATAAGCGGGCCCAATTTATGTTGCCGCTCGGTTTAAATATTGAATAATGATGCTTGTTGCTCTCAGTATTTATGCAGCATTTGTATGATTGTGTGACCAATTTACATCGTGATCGGCACGAAAGAATTGTTGTGGCTACTTCCAAACATCAACAACAACAAAACAAGATTTCAGGATCCGAATGGATATTTTGGCATTATTTCGATAATGATACAAGTGTTGGAAAAGTGTTGGCCCCAAAATCAACCTCAATCTGCACAAGTCCAGGGTAATTTCGATTGGGGAAATGGAAGGGGAGAATGTCAGATAAGTGCAAATAAGAAATCCGGGGAGTAAGGGTTGTGAAATGTGACCATCGACGCGGGAAAATGATGCGGATGACTGACCGTAGCTCTATTTATGTGTCGCTGCCACATGCGCACAAGTCAATATTGGCCATTTGTCAGACATGCCAAAGATGCATTTCTCTGGAAGATGCACCACTCTGCGAGACTTCAACTTGAACGGTGGTTGAGCAGCAACAAATTTACCAAAATAGCTGCAAGAAAATGCGATCACTCGAGCAAGAGAAGGAAGATGGCTCAGCCAAATGAAGACTGAGAACAGGAAAACAAAAATAAGAAATATGTGGCGCATTGAAAAGAAAGGACAGAACAAACAAATAGGCATCGTATAACAAAAAGCCAAACACTTCGATAACTTGTTTTAAGGAAGAAGGCTGGAAGTGAAATGAAGAAAGAATAATTGACAGAAGAAAAACTAAGGGAAGATGTATTTATCTTCGAAGCCAAGTTGGGGAAAAGGGGAAAGCGCAAACTCAACATTTTAAGTGTTCATCTTGAGCGAGTTTCTCTCTTGAAGTGTCATGAGCAAGACATGATCTGCTAAAGACGTAGAGCATGCAAGCAGGATATGTACTACGTGATGGCACATAACATGCAGGGTACCAGAAAGCAAAGTGAAACAGGGTGCTTCATTTGTACTTCATAGAGAGGAAGCTCGGAGAACTAAAAAACTGCATCGGTGATATCATTTGCGTAAAAATATTTCAAGCTACATATCTAAGTTGGCCTCAAAAGCCAGTCGCCAGCTGGGCATCCTCTGACGTGTAAAGTCCTTCCTTGGCACATCTGAACTCATATCCACCTACAAGGCCTTCATCCACAGCTTCATGGTGTACTGCTCTCCCCTTTGGGCTGTTGCCACTGCATCACACCTTGCACCGTGGAAACTAATACTGGAATCTCCAGCGATGAAGCTGAGTCTATGGCCCTATTACTTCGCCATCGCATACAGGTCAGTGGGCTCTGTTTTCAAGTGCCTCCTTTCTGGTCTTGTACCCTCTGCCCTTTACATACTTGACCTAAACAAATCGAACAAATACGTAATTGATCAGGATGTAACAGCCCGAAAGCATCTAACCCTAATCTACCCTCCCCCACCCCCCACCCCCAACGTTTCTGCAGAATGCACGCGGTCTCCCATTAACCCCTTTCTAGTGGCAGCAGGAAGTTGGGGTGTGAAGAGAATGACAGAGATTTGTAATCTGGTGGTGAAAGAAGGCCGCATTCCAGTGGATTGGGAATTGAGTACCCTCGTCCCTCTACACAAGGGGAAAGGTGACCCTCTGGAGTGTGGCTCGTACCGAGCGATAAAGTTATTGGAGCATGGAATGAAGGCATTGGAAAGGGTGTTGGAGAGGAGGATAAGGAAGAAAGTGAAGATCGATGAAATGCAGTTTGGATTTATGCCAGGAAGAGGAAAGACAGATGCGCTTTTCATTGTGAGGCAGTTGCAGGAGAAGTACATGGAGAAGAGGAAGAAGTTGTTTCTTGGGTTTGTTGATCTGGAGAAAGCATTCGATAGGGATCCACGCAAAGTATTGACATGGGCATTGAGGAAGTTAGGAGTGGAGGAATGGTTGATCAGAGTAGTGATGGCAATGTACAAAAGAGCGTGCACAGCTGTAAGGACGAAGGACGGGAACATTGGTGAGTTTGAGGTGAAGGTGGGAGTGCATCAGGGGTCGGTTCTAAGTCCACTACTATTTGTAGCTGTGATGGAGGTGCTGGCTCAGAACGTAAAGGAGGGTTTACCGTGGGAGTTGTATGCAGATCATCTGGTGTTGATTGCGGAAAGTATGGATGGACTGAAGGAAAAGATGAACAAGTGGAAGGAATGTATGGAGACAAAAGGTCTGAAGGTGAATATCGGACAGACGAGGGTGATGGCAAGTGGTAAAGCATGTGGTGAGGTGGAAAGAACTGGGAAGTGGCCCTGTGCTGTGTGTAGGAAGGGTGTCGGAGTCCATTCAATGTACAATGTGCGCTGAGTGGGTTCATCAAAAATGTAGTGGTCTGAGAGGGTCATTAACCAGTGTGGCAGCTACATTCAAATGTAAGGTGTGCACAGAGGGAGCTGCAGATGGAGGAAATGTTGAGTTCGATCTTGGAGACGGCGTGAAGCTGGAAGGTGTGAAAACATTTTGCTACCTCGGAGACATGCTGAATGGAGAAGGTGGATCAGACTCGGCAACGGTTGCTAGAGTGAGATGTGCATGGAAGAAGTTTCGGGAACTGAGTGGCATGCTGATGAGGAGGGGAGTGTTGTTGAAGCTGAAGGGAAAGGTGTATGCTGCATGTGTGAGAAGTGTTATGATTTATGAGAGCGAGACATGGGTAATGAACGTAGAGCAGCAACGAAGGTTGGAAAGGGTGGAAATGCGAATGGTTCGGTGGATGTGCGGAGTATCGTTGAGAGAGAGGAAGACAAATGATGAATTGCAAAAGATGATGGGAATAGAGCCTGTGATGGATGCTGTGAAGAGGAACAGGTTGAGATGGTTTGGTCACGTGTTGAGGAAGGATGAAAGTGACTTGTTGAGAAGAGTGATGGAAATGAATGTGGAAGGCAGTAGAGGATGGGGAAGACCGAGAAAGACTTGGCTAAAGATGGTGGAAGAAGAAATGCGGGCAAGGGGGTTAACAAGGAGAGATGCAGAAAATAGGGCAAAATGGAGAAGATTGTCATGGGGACCGCAAGGCTAACCCCCGCTCTAGCCGGGGAAATGGCCTTTAAAATGCCATGTTGTTGTTGTTGTTGTCTAGTGAAACTCCCAAAATCCAGGATCGCTGCTCACCTCCACTCATTCGTTCCTCTTTTTTCCTGCCTGTGGAACGAACTTCCACATTCTCTTCAATCTCATTCCTCCCTCCAAGTCTTCAAGACAAGTGTTCACCACCATCTCAGACTAATCCAAAACGATGATCTTTTCTACCTTCATGAATTCTCCCCAAGCCCACCTCTTTCTATGCTTCCAGGTTTTTCTTCCACTTCTGTAATTGAGAGTTTGCAGCCATATCTATCTTGTTTATCCACTGTCTTCCCCTTGCTCTCATTCTTTCCCAAATCCCTTATTTCACCAAGTCTCTCTTTAGTTTGTTCCCCAACCCTGTTGTTGCTCCCCCCCCCTCCCCTTTGTTCTGTTACATCCTGTTCCATTCTGTGTTCTAGCTCCTCCAAGAGTCTCGACACCGTAGACAAAACACAAAATTGGATTGGTCAATCGATAGCAAGATGAACCGAACATAACAGAAGGAAAGTATGGAGGGAAACGAGGCGAAATGAAAAGGGGTTATTGAGTATTGAGACCCTAAAATTGCTCACAATACTGGTAATGAGAAAGTGAAAGCAAACAATCATATCTAATTGTCGAAAAAGGTGCAAAATGATTAGATATGTCAAGAAGTGTGAAATGTGGTACAATGGAGAGATGCACTTCCATTATAAAGAACCACAGAAGCTTCAAGGCAAGATGATTTTTCAATCACACGTCATACGCCTGATGAATGAGGAGATGCTTTAGGTAAGTTGATCGATTAAAGGTTTGCAATCAACTTTCAAAAAAGGGCATAAACTCCTTCACTCTAGTAGGGCAATCAACACATTATGTGCTAGTCCTTGATGGAGGTCACTCTGGATTTCCTTTAACTTTCTGATCCTTTGTCTTTCTTACCAGATGAGAAGTAGGTTGTGGTTTTCTGCTCTGTGCTTCTTGCATTTATTTATTTATTTATTTTTACTTACGAGTACAAAGTCCCTCAACTACACGCATGGAGGGACTAATGTTGAAACTTTCTCCTCAATCAGATTCACAAAAATGGAATCTCTTGTGAAGACGCTGAAGCACGATGTCTGTTCCCATCACATCGCAGGCGGGTCGGTGCGCATCTCTGTTTTCTACCGTCTATTTTCCAGCATTGCTCCATCTGCTCTCTCAGTCTTCCAACCCTCCTGCTCTACCCCAGGATGTATGTGTTCTTCCATTAACCCCCTCCTGGCTAAAATTCCAAAATCCAGGCTGACTCATGCACACCTCAACTCTTATTTCCCACTTCTCCCGTTTATGGAACCACCTTCCATATAATAGGCTGTTCTGTCTCCCTATCTCCCCAGGACTTCCAGCAAGCAGTGCACTGCACTATGTTGTCATCCCCAATTCTAACCCCTAATCTTTATTACCCCCATTTACCTTTCCTAAGCAAACGATCTCACTTGCTAGCTTCAGTGTTTCCTCCTCTCTGCCTTCTCCTCTTTTCCTGTTTGTTAGTTCCCTTCATGGGCTGGCAGGATGGCTAAGAGGTATGCACACTCACCTCAAAGCTGTCGAGCATGGGTACCAATCCTGACTCAGCTAGAAAATGTCATCCCGGTGTTTCTCAGGCAGGAAGATTCATCAATGTGTGTGCCGTGCCTCAGATGCACATCTTAAACTGGTCGTCCTGTCTGCCGGAATTAGTTGTTGTGCATTAAAGATCCCCCGGTGTCATTTATGAAGAGTAGGCGAGAAATTCCAAAATCCTGCCCTAACCAACAAAGGGCACTGCATCAGTGGCAGAGTGCATCCTCAGCCTTGTTTTACATATGAAAGAAGAAGATTCCCTTGATGTTTGTCCAACTGTCAGTTCAATAGGAGAGAAAATTATTATTCTCATAATAATCTGTAAAAAGTGTGACCAAATAATCTGTTGCAGATACTGTATGAGAACCAAAAGCCTTCACCTAAAACCTAAACCTAACACCTAAAAAGCCTAAACAGATCACAAAGACAGCCTTCTTTCACCTGAAAAACATCGCCCGTCTCCGTCCATCCCTCTCCTCCGTGGCTGCAGAAACCCTCATCCACGCCTTCATCACTTCCCGTCTGGACTACTGCAATAGCCTCCTTTATGGTTCACCCTCAACAATCACCAATAAACTCCAATACATTCAGAACTCCGCTGCCCGTCTACTCACCCATTCCCGGACCCGTGACCACATCACCCCCGTCCTTTACAAGCTTCACTGGCTCCCCATCTCCCAGAGAATCCAGTACAAAATCCTCCTCTTGACCTACAAAGCCCTCCATAACCTGGCCCCATCCTACCTGGCTGACCTCCTCTCCAGACACACTCCCACCCGCAACCTCCGCTCTGCTGGTACCAACCTCCTGACCCCCCCCCCCCCCCCCCATCCGGACCAAATTTAGATCCTGGGGGGACAGGGCCTTCTCCATCGCTGCTCCCACCCTCTGGAACTCGCTACCTCACACCATCAGAGACTCCTCCTCACTCACGACATTCAAAACATCACTCAAGAAGACCCACCTGTTCAACACTGCATTCAACATTTAACCCACAGCATCTAACCCCTGACTATCTCCTCTCCTTCTCCCTCCTTTGTGCTTTGAATATTTCCCTATTGATTCTTCTTTTTTTGCAATTGTTTTTATGTTTTGCTATGCATTATGTTTTGCACTCTGTCAAAGCGTCTTTGGGCTTCCTGAAAAGCGCTATATAAAATAAATGCATTATTATTATTATTATTATTAAAAGAAGGACCACATCTCACCACCATAGTCCAAAATGAGGAGTGGCGACATACATGGAGGCAAACATGATCTGATCAGTTGGCATTTGGAAGGCTGCTCTGTGTTCCCAACTATTAAAATGGAAAAGCTCTGCTCTTTGTCAAGATTTTTGTTTATCCAAGTTGTGAAATTAGGAATAAAGATGTGGTGAAAGAGTTACAAATCAGCTCAGAATGCCACATTTCCTCTCTCATATTGCACAAGTTCATTGCTTTTGACCCAGCTGACTGCATTTGTAACCGATATTATTTCGACATTTTTTACGCAGTTAAACATTTTAAATTAAATCCGCACTTCGGTCGTGACCTCAATATGGGTTATTTGCTGATATTTGCTTGAAGGATTGTAATTAAAAATATTACATTTCACAAACATTGCAGGAGTGCCGACAAAATATAAATATTTGACAATACTGTAATGCTTAAAACATTCTTAAATCTTAAAATAAAAAAGGTAAACACTGCGATCTTGATACTGGGGTCTCAGGTTCAAACCCAACCACACCGTATTGATTTTTCAGTCTTTTAATGTCCTTGTAAATTAATATAAAAGAAACCCCAACCTCTCACACCCCCAATGATTGTCTACTTTCATTCCTTTGTCCCCTTATTATCTTCGCCAAAGGACACAGAGCATTGCATTCGGGTCCGTTTGGTGCTTGCAAAAGTACTTTGGTTGGTCGGGTCTGTTATTACTTGGCCAAAAAAAAATTTTGGGACAAGTATGTTGATCACTCCGGTTTGTGTGTTTGTCTGTCCGCTCACTTATACTTGCCTACAGGTCACAATTTTAAACTGATCTTCACAAAGCTTCACCAAATGGCAGAGTTCATGGTCCGACAGAATCCTACTTATTTTAAGGTCAAAAGGTCAACATAGGCCAAAGGTCAACAACCTTTTCAAATTTCTAAAACCCTCAATTTTCATCCGATTGACTTTCAATTTGAATAGGATTTGCATATCAGTTAACTGAATTCAACCACCAACTATTTTTGAGATCAGCATAGGCCAAAAGGTCAACATAGGCCAAATTTCAAAAATTGTCAATTTTCATCCGATTAACTTAAAATTTGAAGACAATTTGCATATCAGGTCACTGAATTCAACCACCAATTATTTTTGAGGTCGAAAGGATGCTCTACTGACTGCCATTCTACTTTGTTCTGTTTTGCCAAGTGTCACTCTTTGAGTGATTTTTCATTCTGTCTGTCTGCCTGTCTGTCCGTCTGTTTATCGCCTACAGGCCGCAATTCTACACTGATCTTCACAAAACTTAACCACATGGTAAGAATATATAATAGCTAGAAGCTTATTGTTTTTGAAGTGAAAAGATCAAGCTCACATATAATCATCAATTTTCATCCAATTGGCTTGTGATTTGAATATGGTTTGCATATGGCTCACCAAAGCCTATTGCTTTTGAGGTCAAAAGGTCAAAGGCCAAGGTCACACAAAAGTCAATTTCCATCCAAATTGACTTGAAATTTAAATAGAATTAGCATATTGGATCACTGATTTGGTTCATCAAAAGCTGGAAGCCTATTGTTGAGGTCAAAGGGTCATGATCGCATCAAATCGTCAATTTTCAGCCAAATGACTTGAAATTTGAACAGGGCTTACGTATTGGGTCACTAAATCTTATTGTTTGAGATAAAAATATCAAAGCTCAATATCACATAAAATTTTCAACTTCCATCCCATTGAATGAAGCCTGGTGTTGGCTTGGCGTTTAGGGTGCCGGCTTGGGATCCTAGGATCCTGGGTTCGAATCCCGGTCGATCGCTGAATCAACGCCAGGGGGGTTGACTCAGCCTGTGTGTTGCATCCATCCTTCCATCTTCAGAGGTCCATCTGAAGACCATCCTTCAGAGGTCAGCAAATTGAATACCAGCTCACTGGTAATTCCCTGTGTGTCGCAAGAGGCGACTAACAGGGTTGGTGGCAGGAAGGGCATCTGGCCATAAAACATTGCTTCAAAAAGGGGACCACGGTGCCCGAAAAAGGCCAACCCCTGCTCTGCAGGGGAAAATGGCCTCTCAAGGTGGTTCATCCTATTGACTTGGAATCTGAACAAAATTGGCATATTGGGTCACTGAATTTGTTCAACAAAAATCAGAACGATCGATTTTGCTATTTTGACATGTCAACACTTTCCATGACAACAATTTTATTCTGTTATATCAAATGAGAATTTGTAATTGTATTAATATTATCAAATCTCAGTAATTTTAAAGATATTAAATTGAAACTTACACAGCTTATGTATAGTATATGTAGTATATGTTTGTCATATTTGGTCAAACTTAGTCAAAGGTCAAGGTCAAGGCTATCCAAAATATGTAAAACACCAATTAAGCCACAGTTAGAAAATGCATCAACCGAATTTGTGCCGCATAACAATCAATCATGTGAAGGTCAAATCTTGAGAGGTCAAATCTTTGAAATTGACTATTTTCTGTTTCCATGGCAACTATTCTTTATTTGGACTTGGAAA
>NC_136274.1:56882681-56912681 GCF_964187855.1 Myxine glutinosa | reverse complement strand
CGTTGAAGAATGGAGCAGGCTAAGGGCTTTCCTGGTAGGTGTTCTGCATACAGCAAGCGTTGGATGGAGCGGAGCCGGAAGGCCAACAGGCGGCATTTCACATCGACTAGGCCATGACCACCCTCGGCCAAGGGACAACATATGGCGCTGGGTCGAAGCCAGTGGTAGCCTCCCCAAAAAAAATCCACCAGTTTCCTCTGGATAGCTTGGAGCAAAACCTCCGGTGGTTGCAGGCAGATGAACCGGTGCCACAAAAGGGTAGTGACGAGGTTGTTGACAACTAGCACGCGACCCTTATAGGACAGGTGGGGTAGAGCTCTTTTCCATCGGCTCAAACGCCCGTCTACCTGGTCAATGATCCTGTCCCAATTGTTCTGGGCATACTGAGGAGGTCCGAGGAAGACGCCCAAATACTTGATGCCATCGTTTGCCCACACTAGTTCTGCAGGAAGGGGAGGTGGTGGTAATAACGGTGGCATAGATAAGTCGTTTTTTGGAAAGGGGATCCACAGAGCCTTGCTTTTCCCCCAATTACACCTTAATGATGAGGCAAGGTTGAAGTCCGACAAACACTTTGCCATGGCGTCACTGTCGCATTTTCTTTTTATAATGACACACAGGTCGTCGGCATAAGCTGACAGGGTCAAAGGTGGGTGTCCTGGAGAAAGGGCAAGTCCAGGGATATCCTTTCTGAGGGCGATTAAGAGGGGCTCCAAGGCGAGGGCAAATAATAGACCTGAAAGTGGACAACCTTGCCTTACCCCTCTCTGAACCTTTATGGGTGGGCAAAATTCGTTGTTAACTTTGATCAGGCTGGAGATGTTTGCATATAACAAAGCTATGTAGGCTCTAAAATTTGTGCCAAGCCCGCAAGCTTGTAACACATGACACAAAAACTCATGATCAATGCTATCAAAGGCTTTTGCCAGGTCAAGAAACACCAATCCAAAATCCTCTTTAACACATTTACCAGTTAACAAATCTCTGACTCAGAATATGTTGTCATAGATGGATCTGCCAGGGATGCCGCAACTTTGATCAGGTGACACCAGGTCCCCGATAACTGTCTTCAACCGGTTCGCAAGGACCTTGGAAAACAGTTTGTAATCCGTGCACAACAACGAGATCGGACGCCAGTTTGACAGGTGTCGGAGATCGCCAGTCTTGGGTAGCAGGCAGAGTACTGCTCTTCTAAAACTGAGCGGTAATTCTCCGGATAAAAGAGATGCATCCAGAACATTGAGCAGCTCTGGGCCCAAAATGTCCCAGAATGCCGAAAGAAATTCGGCCGGTAGGCCATCGATGCCAGGGGCTTTTCCCGACTCCATCTCAGCGAGTGCACCGGATAGCTCTGGAAGGGTAATTGGAGCATCCAGTTCCAGACGTTGGGCCTCAGCCACGGAAGGAAGGTGAGAGGTCAAAACATTCATCATTTCGTGAGAAACTGTTTTGGCCTTGAAAAGTTCAGAAAAGAAATCAATTATATTTAATCTTATATCACTCGGATTTGTTAGGATGTTCCCCCCTGGGTCCAAAACCGAAGATATGAGTCGTGCTGGTTTCTCTATAGTTTCTAGGTGAAAGAAAGCCTTAGTTGGGGTATCTGAAACCTTTATATTTTGTATTCTTAGCC
Source organism: Myxine glutinosa (assembly GCF_964187855.1). Taxonomy (NCBI): domain Eukaryota; kingdom Metazoa; phylum Chordata; class Myxini; order Myxiniformes; family Myxinidae; genus Myxine; species Myxine glutinosa. Next base: position 56,911,048 of record NC_136274.1, on the reverse strand, counting down.
GAACTAGTGTGCCCGCTGCTTTTTCATGGATCAAATCCCTTAATTGGGCCTTCTTCTCGAGTAGCAACCGATAGTTCACTGGGTTGCTCTCATTGGCCAACTTGCTCTCTAACCTTAAGATGTCTGCTTCCAAGCAAGCCATCGTGATATGTTTTACATTGGTACAGTGCGAATTAAATTGTTGACAAAATACTCGAATTTGGGCCTTTAGGTTATCCCACCAGAGGCTAATTGAGGAGAAAGAAGATTTTTTAGTACTCATTTCAGCCCAGAAATCACGAAAGGAGTCTGTAAATAAACTGTCCTCTAAAAGTTTAACGTTAAACTTCCAGTAACTATTTCTGCATGTGGGTCGAGGAAAAGAAAGATCTAAGGTTACCATATGGTGGTCTGAAAACAATGACGGAAAACAACCTGACGAGGCCGCGACGTTCTTAAAGGGTACATTTATGTACCAGCGGTCGAGTCTTGCCGAAGACACCCGGCCATTGGCACATCGACACCAGGTAAACTGGACTGTGTTGGGGTGGTGCAATCGCCAAACATCCAGTAGACCGGCCGTCTTAAAGAAACGGGATAGGTCCGCATGGGACTCGGGGTGGGGTTCTGCCGAGTTTCTGTCTTTCAGAGGGTCAAAGGTGCAATTAAAGTCACCACCAATGCACACACATTGATCGAGATCAACTGATTTCAGGTGGTTTACCATGGAAGTGAAGAAGGCCTTTCGGTCCCTGCTCTCACTAGGTGCGTACACATTGAAAATGGTACAGCGGAAGTTTTGATGTGCAAGCTGGAGGGAAATAAGCCGGCCTTTTATGACTTCCTGAAAATGACAAGACTCGAAAGCTAGGCCTGGCTTTAGAAAAAACCCAACCCCAGCAGATGAGGCTGACAGATTGCTAAAATAGCATTGCCCTTTGAAAGTTTGGCACCAGTCATGTTCCACGTTAGGTGTGATGTGGGTCTCTTGTAGTAAAAGAACATTTGCCTTTTTACGGTCAAACAAGTTTTTGACTTGGGCCTGACGGAGGTGGCTTGCACCCCCACCATTCATGTTTAAGGTCGCAAAGGAAATGTTTTTCATTCCGTGGTAATGAAATCGCCCTGTGCTTGGGAACACTCTGCACCTGCTCGGGTAACAAACTTTCTTAACCTGTGGAGTTGAGATTTCGTCAGGTCAAAATCCTCACGCGCTTTGATTATTGACTTTGCGGTGCACATGAATGCAGCCAAGTCAGGGAAATTGTCTTTAATGACAATGTTGCGGTGACGATACGTTTCGTTAAGGAAGGTAAGAACGAGTTGAGGGGATACCTGCGAGTGACCTGTCATTGTTTGTGACAGCGCGGTTGCCTCAATGTCATCTTCGGACTCAGACACGTCAGATAACATGTCGTCGGGATCTGGGGTATTACCCGCTGCCCCCGCGGTCTTGTCTGGGGGCACCTTCACAAGTTTCTCAAGGTGTTCCCGAGGGCACTCGTTAACACTTTGGTGGATATTTGTTTCTGGGGTCGGAGCTTGGGTTTGAGATCCCGGCAAACTCAGATTTGCTGGCCCCGTTTGTACAGTGGGAGCGTTTATTGAATCCTTAGTCTGCTCGGTATTTAAAGGGGGGGCAGGCGGAAAACCATTTCCCAGCTCGGAAATGGTAATACTTTCACTGGAGGTTTCGCACTCGGAAACTTCCAGGTGAGAGGTACAAATTTTATTTTTTGGCTCATTTACATAATGAGACTCACTGGTGTCATTGGCAACGGTATCCATGTTCTCAGTTAGTGAGGGAATGTCAGAGGGGCACTCGGACACGTGTGCGCCGGAAATGGTGCCGCCCATGACCGCCTTCTTTGCAGCACCAGCGAAACTGCTTGGCGCTGGTGCTCTTCACTTTTTAGAAAACACTGTGGATTCTTCGTTCATGGGTTCGGGAAAGGGGGCAATGCTAGTTGTGTCAGTCGCATCGGTGGGTGTCGTCACATTGGAATCGAAAAGCACCGGTGTGACAGACGACTCAGTCGGGGTGTCAGAAGGTACGGTCGGGGTGTCAGAAGGTACGGTCGGGGTGTCAGAAGGTACGGTCGGGGTGTCAGAAGGTACGGTCAGGGTGTCAGAAGGTACGGTCCGGGCGTCCGAAGGTGCGGTCGGGGTGTCAGAGGGTACGGTCCGGGTGACGGAAGGTACGGTCGGGGTGTCAGAAGGTACGGTCAGGGTGTCAGAAGGTACGGTCCGGGCGTCCGAAGGTGCGGTCGGGGTGTCAGAGGGTACGGTCCGGGTGACGGAAGGTACGGTAGGGGTGACAGGAGATACGGTCCGGGTGACGGAAGGTACGGTAGGGGTAACAGGAGATACGGTCCGGGTGTCAGCGAGCATGGTCGGGGTGTCACAAGGCGCGGTGGAGGGATTGGCCTTTTTGCAAGCCCTTTCGTTATGTCCCGGTTCACCACACTTCGGACAAGCGGCCCTAGGACAGAATCTTTTAACGTGTCCGAATTCTCCACAATTAAAGCAAGTTAAGGAGGCTGAGGAAGCATACATGTGGTATTCTCGATCATCCAACGATACTTTAAAGGATATATTTAAACCTGTATCGGCTCCGCGATCCGGGAGGATCATGTACACCTGCCTCCTAAAGCTCATCACGTGTTTAACACGATCACTGCGACACCCGAGCGGGATCATTGAGATTCGGGAAACAATTTTTCCATAACGAGACAGAACAGATAGGAGTTTCTCGCCTGGCACAAATGGTGGGACGTTGGATATTGTTATCTTGGTCGCCGGCGTATCCATAGGGGATACCGTAATGTAATGGCCCCCTTTTATGGTTAGACCGGTACTAACGACGTCATGGACGAGTTTTTCTTCTGACACGAAGACAACAAATTTTTGGTTCATTCGTGACGCCGCACGAACATTACCGTCTCCTATGATGGATCCCACGGCAAGGATAATGTCCTCAGTAGGAGCTCCTTCGGGCGGAACACATGCGAATGCATGCTTACGTGTCAATTTCTCGAACGCCTCGCAACGAGAGCGTGTATTCGCCATACCGGCGAAATCCCCCCCCCCCCCCCCCTTGTCCGAACCGGACAAGAAGGTGTCAAACCTAAACAATCAAACTAAAGTAAATAATAAACGTGCATTATAAGCGCAAAAAAGGCTTACAAAGCGTCGTCAAAGCCAGTAGGCCGCACCCAAAATGGGCTCGCTCTCAATCCTCTCTCTCTTGAAGACAAGGGTACAGAACGGATGGAAACACGATGCCGAAGCACAACGGATGGAAAAGGAGAGGGAGGGGGGGCAGGGGAGGGCAGGAGAGGAGAAAAACTCACTACACCACAGAGCAGTTGCTCACAGCCGCCATGACGCCACACCCACCACAAACGGCCAGCAGGGGGCGCGAGAGAGAGAGAGAGAGAGAGAGAGAGAGAGAGAGAGGGAGAGAAAGAGAGAGACTTTTGAGTCTTTTTATTATAAAAATATAAAAAGTAACAATATACGTGTTTTACAATCAAATCAATACTGCCAACAAAAAGAAGAACCACCAAATGATCATCAAATAAGAAACATAATCAGTATCTCATAACAGTATTTTCAATTCGTTTTCTTCAACTCCACAAAAACCACCGACACACCAAGTATCAATAAAGTTTTGAAGATTTCCGGTCACGTTGGAAAAGGTAAACTCAAGTTTCAATCTTGCTGAGACCAATGCATTAAAAGACAACATGATATTGCAGTGCTCTGTCGGTTTGCCAGATAGTTTATCTTTTCTTGTTAAATAAACAGCAAGTTTCGCAGTTGCTATTAGGAAACTAAACAGTTTAGATACAGGATCTTGTTTAGGGGCAAAACAAAAGATGAAATTTCTCAAAGAAAAAGTAATATGCATTTTGTGTGCAATATAATTCAACCAATGAAACAAAGGAAATAATCGTACACAGTCTATGAATGCATGAAACAAATCTTCATTGACTGCACAGAAGGGACAACAAACAGATACAGGAGAAAAATGTCTAATAAACATGTTGGAGGGAACAATCCAGTGGGCCAAACGCCACTGGAGATCACCTGTTCTTTTGGATGTGGGCTCACTGTACATGGCTTCCCAGATAGGTTCGGAGGGGGGTCCTCCGGGTAACAATCCTTTCCATCGGGTAACTCCATTTAGCGACGGGTTCCCATTTAACAGCTTGAGGCACATCTTGTAGATGCCCTTGCTGTCCATTGTCTGGAAAAGCTTTGACCCATCGCTAACAGGGGGCAAATCGTTTTGAATGGGTTCAACAATTAATTTAGGCACTGTCGGCTCATTTGGATCTTCTTCTGTACCTCGAGTCCAAGTTAGGCCAAGTTGCCGTCCCAACTGAATCATTTTCCTCAAAATTTTTGCAATCATCCTATGGGACCAAATCCCTGTCAGGTCGGCGATTTCACTTACGGATTTCCAACCATACCCTGAGTCATGTCGGAGATGCCGCACCTTCACAATACCAGCTGCTATAAAGTGTTGGCAAAAATCTCGACTCTTTGGAATGTCGGGAAAGAGAGGGTTATAGAACAAAGGCTCGTGTGCCAGCATTTTCGTTACATATGTGTCCGCCTGACGACTCACAGAAAGGCTCTGCCAGGCATTTAAGAGGCTTTGGTAAAAAGCAGGGAGAACCGATATGTCGACATGCTGGAGGTTCATTTGAAAGAGTTCAAACCCGTACCCGAGCCTACCCGCTCGCTGCAGTACAAGGCGTGCAGGGAGCCGGCCTGGCAGATGTTCCATGTAGAGGAGACGTTGAATGGACCGCAGCCGGAAGGCCATTAGGCGGGCTTTGATGTCGACGAGGTTGTGGCCACCCTCAGCCGAGGGGCGACATATCACATCGGGTCGTAGCCAGTGGTAGCCTCCCCAGAAGAAGTCCACCAGTTTGCCCTGGAGTGCTTTGAGTAGGGCCTCCGGCGGTTGCAGGCAGATGAACTTATGCCACAACATTGTGGCAACTAAGTTGTTGATCACTAGCACACGGCCCTTGAAGGACAAATGAGGTAAAACCCTTTTCCATCGGTTCAATCTTTCTCCCACTTGCTCAATTACCCCGTCCCAATTTCTTTGAGCATACTGTGGGGAACCAAGGAATATGCCCAAGTACTTAATTCCCTCACTTCCCCACAGCAACCCTGCGGGGAGGGATGGGGGCGGCTGTGGTACAGGCTGAAGAAGGTTGCGATAAAGGGAGGGTATCCATAACGTCTTGCTCTTGTTCCAATTGATTTTTAAAGAGGAGGCAGCGTGAAACTTTGACAGGCACTCAACAACGATATCGATATCATCCTTATCTTTTACAAAGATGCAGACGTCATCCGCATAAGCACATAGGGTTAGCGGTGCACTCATGGGAGTGAGTGCTATTCCAGAAATCTTCTTTCTCAGTAGATTGAGAAGAGGCTCTAAAGAAAGAGCAAACAATAAACCAGAGACTGGGCACCCTTGCCGGACCCCTCTCCGAACCTTGATGGGGGGAGCCAGCACATTATTAATCTTAATTAAACTAAATACATCCGTGTATAGCAAGGAAATGTAGGAACGAAAGTTTGCTCCGAGGCCGCATGCCTGTAACACATGATGCATAAACTTATGGTCGATACTGTCAAATGCCTTTTCAAGATCAAGCGACATCATTCCAAAGTCTTCTTTAACACGGTTACCATCAATGAGATCTCTAATTAAAGAAATATTATCATGGATGGATCTTCCAGGAACACAGTAACTCTGTTCTGGCAGTACTAGATCACCGATAACCTTTTTTAGTCGATTAGCTAGTACTTTTGAAAAAAGCTTGTAGTCTGTGCACAGCAGGGAGATCGGTCGCCAGTTCACCAAAAGTCGGGGATCTTCAGTTTTCGGGAGCAAGCACACTACGGCTCTTCTTAGACTCAGCGGCATTATACCAGTCTGTATAGAAGTGTCCAAAACATTCAGCAACTCAGGGCCTAAAAGGTCCCAAAATGTCAGAAAGAATTCGGGAGGTAGACCGTCAATACCCGGAGCTTTCCCTGAATCCATGGCAGCAAGAGCACAGGTTAGCTCAAGGAGGGTGATTGGTAGGTCAAGCTCCAACCGTTGAGCCTCAGTTAGGGAGGGGAGGTGAGAGGTTAAATCCATCATTGTATCATTACAAACAGTCTGCTCCTCAAAAAGTTTTGTAAAGAATTCAATAATGTTTATTCTAACATCATCTTCGTTGACAACAACGTTGCCTCTTGAGTCCAAAACAGAAGAGATTAGCCGTGATGGCTTGCTTAAGGATTCTAAATGAAAGAAAGACTTGTTTGGGGTGTCTGATAACTTTACATTCTGTATTCTAAGTCTAATTAATGTTCCGGCTGCTTTCTCTTGAACTAACTCCCTTAAAAGAGCTTTCTTTACAAGCAATAACCGGTAATTGGCGTCATTGTTTTCATGAGCCAATTTATTCTCCAAATGTAGAATATCCAATTCCAACCGGGCCATTGTAATGTGCTTGTCGTTTGTGCTGTGTGATTGGAAACATTGACAAAAAACCCGAATTTGAGATTTCATGTTATCCCACCATATGCTGGATGAAGAAAAGGAAGATTTCTTTGCTACTAGACTTGCCCAGAAAACACGAAAGGCTTCCTTAAACATACCATCTTCTAGAAGTCTAACATTAAACTTCCAATAAGCGCTCCTACTTGCGGGTTGAGGAAAGGAAAGGTTTAGGGTTACCATATGATGGTCTGAAAACACGGAAGGAAAAATATTTGAAGAAACCGCAGTATTTTTAAAGGGTACGTTGATGTACCATCTGTCAAGCCTTGCCAAGGATACTCGACTATTGGCGCATCGACACCAGGTGTACTGGGATGTGCTTGGGTGGTGCAACCGCCAAACATCAACGAGGCCCATTGTGCTAAAAAAATTGGATAAGTGTACATGGGACTCAGGATGGGGTTCGGCAGAATTTCTGTCAACCGATGGGTCGAAGGTGCAATTGAAATCACCTCCGACACACACACAATGATCAAAATCAACTGATCTTAAGTGATTTATCATTGCGGTGAAGAAGGACTTACGCTCTACGCTATCACTTGGCGCATACACATTAAAAATAGTGTAATGGAAGTTATGGCTTACTAGTTTGAGAGAGCTAAGCCGACCATTTATTACCTCCTGAAAATGGCATGACTCACACACGAGGCCTGGCTTCAGCAAGAAGCCGATTCCAGCAGATGAAGCTGATAAATTGCTGAAATAGCATTGGCTCTTAAAAAGTTGATGCCAGTTATGTTCCACATTTGGTGTGATGTGAGTTTCTTGAAGTAAGATCACATCCACCTTTTTCCGTTGAAATATGTTTTTTACTTGGACCTGGCGGAGGTGTCTAGCACCACTACCGTTAATATTTAAGGTTGCGAGTTTTATAGTTTTCATCCTGTATTGATGAAATCAGCCTGTGGCTGGGAACACTCTACACCTGCACGTGTGATGAATTTTCTTAACCTGTGGTATTGTGACTTATTCAGGTCGAATTGTTCAGGCGTTTTAATTATGGATTTTGCAGTGTGGATGAATGCAGCCAAATCGTCAAAATGGTCTTTAATGACTATGTTACGCTGTCTGTACGTTTCGGCTAGAAACGACACGATGTGTTGGGGGGGTATCTGTGACTGAGATGCTGATGACTGTGACAGCTCAGTCACTTCCACCTCGTCCTCAGACTCTGACAGGTCTGATAATGTCCCACCTGGATCTTGGGCCTTACTTGCAGCTCTCACAAGCTCCTCTGGAGGCATCTCCTGAGATTTCGTTGGGTACTCTGGTGCACACTCACGAGCAGACTGGTGCTTACTTTCTTTATGTGTGCTTTGGCAAATGGCTGCAGATCTCTGCGTAGCCGGGGTTACGATTTCTGTTTGTGAGACAGAGCAATTTGTTTGGTCACCAGTCCGCTCAGCTACTGGAGGGGGGACCGGTGGGGCTTCGCGTTCAGGCTCAAAAATGGCCGCATTGTTCGGATCAATGTCGGCTTTATTCTCAGAGCTTGGGAAATCAGTAACATCTTCTTTACCACTTTGGCGTTCGATATTTTCGTTTGCTGTAAACGTTTTGCCCTCTTTTGCAGAGACAGTGTCTCTGCCCAAGACAGCCTTCTTTATCGCACCATCGGGGCTATTTGTTAGTGGTGCTTTCCGTTTTTTGGTCAGTATGACAAGTTCTTCATTCATGGGTTCGTCAGCAGTACTAGCATCACCAAGTGCCATCTCACTGGGTTTGGGTAGCACCGGGGCGTCGGGAAGTACGGTCGGGGCGTCGGGAAGCACAGTCGTGGCGTCGGGAAGCACAGTCGGGGCTTCGGGAAGCACGGTTGGGGCTTCGGGTAGCACGGTTGGGGCTTCAGGTGGCACGGTTGGGGCTTCGGGAAGCGTAGTCGGGACCTCGGGAAGCACAGTTGGGACATCAGGAAGCACAGTCGGGGCGTCGGGAAGCACGGTCGGGGCTTCAGGTAGCACGGTTTGAGCGCCAGGAAGCACGGTTTGAGCGTCGGGGAGCACGGTTTGAGCGTCGGGGAGCACGGTCGAGGCGTGAGGAAGCACGGTTGAGGCGTGAGGAAGCACGGTCGAGGCATGAGGAAGCACGGTCGGGGCGTTTTCTTTTTTACAGCCCACATTGGTGTGTCCCAATTTGCCGCACTTCGTACAAGATGCTTTGGGACAAAACCTTTTAACGTGTCCGAAGGTTCCACAAAGGAAGCACGTTAAGGTGCCTGACGAAGCGTACATTTGATATTGACGATCATTTACCGAAATTTTAAACGAGATGTTTAGTCCTGTATCGTCGCCGCGATCAGGAAGCACCATGAATACTTGTCTCCGGAAACTCATAACATGTTTCACTCGTTCATCCCGACATCCCAGGGGAATCATCGAGATTCGGGAAACAACAGTTCCATACCGGGTCAGAACAGCCATTAATTTATCATCTGTGATAAACGGAGCGACATTTGAAATAATAACTTTAATCGCCGGTGTGTCCATCGGGGAAACCATGACGAACTGCCCACCTTTCAATGACAGACCGGTACTAACAACATCATGCACGAACTTCTCGTCCGACACGAAAACAACAAACTTTTGGTTCATCCGCGACGCGGCGCGGACATTTTCATCGCCGATAACATTCCCTACAGCTAGGATAATGTCCTCGGTAGGAACACCTTCGGGAGGGACACACACGAAAGCATGCTTCCTTGTTAGGGTTTCAAACCCTTCCTGCCGTGCACGAACACTCGCCATAACGGCGATGTCTCACCTTTCCACCTTGACCAGGCGGAAAGGACACAAAATAAATAAAGTCGAAATGAAATAATGAATAATAAAGTTCACACGACGCGAGTAAGGTAAACAGCACCGACGGGGCAGGTAAACTGAACCGAACGGGTCTGCTCTCACCTTTGGGCTCTTCTCTCACTCTCTCTGTCTCAAGGGGGGGAAAGGGATACAGGTGGTAAAGAAGGACACGACAAAAGCGCGATAGGAAAGGAAGGAATGGGGGGGGGGGACAACACAACACAAGCACGGAGCTATAGCACACGAACACCAGTGCACGCCATCTTGCCACGCCCAACACACGAACGGCCAGCAGGGGGCGCGAGAGAGGAGAGAGAGAGAGAGAGAGGGAGAGAGAGAGGGAGAGAGGGAGAGAGGGAGAGAGGGAGAGCGGGAGAGCGGGAGAGCGGGAGAGCGGGAGAGAGAGAGAGAGAGAGAGAGATAAGTAGAAGAGAGACAACATCAGATGTTTCTAACTCCAGTTATGGTATGCAAAATTATTTCCAAAGGGTACATGACCTTTGTCTTTTGATGGATTAAATCTAAAATTGAACAAGTTCATATTTGTATTGCAGTCCATAGTTTTGCCAAGTTTGGTCAAAATCCCTTCAGCGGTTCACAAGTTATGACAAAAATCGGTGACAGTGACAAAAAATCTGAGCTACTGTCAGCTAACGATCGCATGACCATTGACTTTTGCCCCCAAAATCTTATCAGCTCATCTTGGCATAATAGTAAATACCTGTACCAAGTTTGGTCAAAATCCCTTCAGTGATTCACAAGTTATCGTGGTAACTAAAATCTGATACTTTCAGCTAACGGTCACATGACTGTTTTATCTAATCAGTTCATCTTTTCATCATAATATACATCTGTACCAGGTTTGGTTACTTCCACCACCGAAGGTGGCTGCAGGTTGTGTTCTTTCCCCTGTATGTCTATTTGTCAGTCTGTCTGAACAGAACAAAAAGTTGTGGATGGATTCGGAGGAAACTTAGTGGACAAGATGGGCGGGTGTGTGACAAGGAAGAATCCATTCAATTTTGGTGAAGATCTGAATCAGGATCCGGATACGATAATTTTTTAAGTGATTCTACCCATTCAGTGGTAGGGCTGAAACCGATATATAGCAAGATGTTTCAAAAAAGTTGTGGATGAGTTGTGTTGTGGATGTGAATGCAAAGTTGTGGATGCAAAAATTTTCTCCCCCCTTGCCCCTCCCCTCCAAATCTCCCCCCTTGCCCCTCCCCTCCTAAACTCCCTCCTTGCCCCTCCCCTCCTAAACTCACCCCTTGCCCTTCCCCTCCTTAACCCCTTGCCCCTCCCATTCAAAACTCCCCCCCAACCCCTCCCCTTCAAATCTCCCCCCCAACCATCCCTCCCAAATTCTCCCTCCTCCCACCTCCTTCTCGAAGCTGCCTCCTCCCCACTTCGTCTCCCTTCTATCTTATACCTCCACCTCCCCCAACCTTCTACTTTCCTTTGCCCTCCCCCCCCTCAAACAACCCCTCACTGTGCCTCATCCCATCACCATCAAACCTTTCGTCCTCCTCATCCTTCCCTTTCTTGTAACTCTTCTGTAATCTCTGACACACTATCAACTGCTCTTTCCACCTCCCCCTCTCATCCTTCATCTGACCCTACCCCTCCCCTCCCCTGTCCTGCACCCGATGCTCTCCCTCTCGCCTCATTAACGGTATGGACCTCAAACATCCGGGGCCTTCGCTCAAACCTGATTGATCTCTCCATTCAGGTTGCTTCTGACAATCCAGACTTCATCTGCTTAACAGAAACTTTCCTCCTTCAAGATGTCTCTGATTCCTTAATATCTCTTCCTGGTTACTCCCTCCTCCGGTACGATAGACCTGAGCCTCGTCATGGTGGTGGGGTGGCTATCTTTATCAAAAACTCTCTTCCTCACTCTCCCTGCACTGCCCTCTCTCCACCCCACTCCCAGGAGTACCTCTGGCTACGGCTTCCTCTCCGCTCCCACCTTTTGTTCATATGTGTTCTGTACCGTCCTCCAAACAGTGATGACTCCATTTACATTTCGCTGTTGGACAACATGGACCAACTTCTATCAACTCATCCAAACTCTCTCTTCCTCATATGTGGCGACTTCAACTGTCATCATGCCAGCTGGCTGGGTGTGGGTTCATCTCTCACCAGCCATGGCACATCAGCAAAGGACTTCTGCGACTCATTGGGACTGACACAATCTGTCAATTTCCCGACCCGGATCTCAGTCAATGGAGTATCTTCTCTTCTGGACTTGGTTATGACTAACTTCCCTGCAAATGTCTGCGGCTCTTCCTCTGCTCCAATTGGTTCTCCTGATCATGTGCTTGTTAAAGTGGACATCTCTCAGGCCATTCTCAGAGAGCCTCCTCAGCGCCGACGAGTCTGGCATTTCAGTCAGGCCGACTGGCACGGGGTGCAAGCAGCCATCAATCACCTGGACTGGTCTCCCATCTCTACTGCCTCTGACATCAATTCTTCCTGGGAATTCTTCCAAAGCAAACTGCTCTCTCTCATGGACAGATTTATCCCATCTCGTCTTCAGTTGTCTTACCCTTCCTCCAGTCCATGGTACACTGAATCTTGTGGTGAGGCAGTTGCCCTGAAACAACTTGCCTTTGCCTCTTGGAAGGCAAATCCAACTGAAGAAAATCTCAGTTCCTTCCACCAAGCTCAAAACAAGTGTGTGTCTAGTCTACCCTCAGGAGTACCAGGAAGCACTATCTCTCCACACTCAAGATTGAACTCTCAAACCTGTCTCCTTCCTCCAAATCCTGGTGGCGTCTGGTCAAATCCGTTTCTGGTGTTTGTTCCCCCTCCATCCCCTCCCTTACCTCAAATGGCTACACAGTTGACACCGCACGTGACAAAGCCGAATGCCTCAACTCTGTGTTTGCCTCAAAATCTTGTGTCCCAAACCCATCTCTCTCTGTTCCCACCTTTCCCAGTCGAACCCAACTGCTCCTGGACTCTGTGCCCTTCTCTCCTGACAAGGTGGAGAAGTTTTTGTCAAACCTCGACTCTGATTCTGCAACTGGACCAGACGGCATCAGCCCACGGGTCATAAAATCCTGCTCTGCCGCTCTATCTCACCCTCTCTCTGTTCTTTTCACCCTCTCTTTTGCTCAAGGTCATCTGCCAGCATCTTGGAAATCAGCAAACATTACCGCTTTACACAAAAAGGTGCAAAAACAGATCCTTCAACTACAGACCAATCAGCCTGCTTCCAATTATCAGCAAAGTCATGGAATCCATCATTGCTTCGGATATCAAATCCTTCCTCTTCTCCAACGGCTTGATCTCTGATCATCGATTTTGATTCAGACCAGGTCATTCTACTCTGGACATGTTGCTTCTGCTGTCTCGACAATGGATGGAGATCCTCAATGCCAAACAGCAATCAGAGCTGTCTCTGCATATCTCTGCATATGTTGACATATCACGTGCCTTCGATACGGTCTGGCACCCAGCTCTGCTCACCAAACTCTCCTCCTATGGTATCCATGGAAATCTCCACTCATGGCTTGCGGACTTCCTCTCTGGTCGTAGGCAACGTGTGGCCCTGAATGGATTTCTCTCATCTCCCCCCCCTGTTCTGGCTGGAGTTCCCCAAGGTAGTGTTCTGGGCCCTGTGCTATTTCTGGTCTTCATCAATGATCTATCCGACTCTCTGGAAAATCCTCTCTATCTCTTTGCTGATGACTCCACTATCTGCCGCTCCATTCCTCATCCCTCAGATCGGCAGTCTGCAACCTCCTCACTCTCTGCAGACCTGGACAAAATCACAGACTGGTCAAACAAGTGGAACATGTCTTTCAATCCTGACAAATCTCACACTCTTACAATGTCTCTCCGAAAGGACCGACTGGTAAACGCTCCCATCTAATTTCTCAACAATCCTCTCCAAGAAGTTCTGTCACTCAAGCTTTTGGGTCTCACTATCTGCCATGATCTTTCTTGGGAGAACCACATTTCCAAGCTGGCCTCCAAAGGCAGTCGCCGACTGGGCATCCTCCGTCGTGCGAAGTCCTTCCTTGGCACACCTGAGCTCCTCACCACATACAAGGCTTTCATCCGCAGCTCAATGGAATACTGTTCCCCCCTCTGGGCTGGTGCTCCTGCCTCACACCTAGCTCGGCTTCATGCTGTTGAAACCAAAGCTTTCAGAATCTTTGGAATCTCCTGCGATGAAGTTAACTCCGAGGGCCTTTCACTCACTCACCGCAGGCAGGTTGGTGGTCTTTCTGTCTTCTACCGACTCCTCTCCGACCTTGCTCCCCCAGCTCTCTCTGTGCTCTGTCCCCCCAATATTCCTTCAGGTCGCACAAGATCTGCCTGCAACCCTCTTATGGTTAAACTGCCAAAATCTAGGCTCTCTGCTCATCTTCACTCTTTCATTCCCCTTTTCTCCCACCTCTGGAACAAACTCCCCCACTCCCTTCAATCCCACTCCTCCCTCCAGGTCTTTAAAACAGCTGTTCACCACCATCTCTTATCTTCCCCCATCCAAAACCTTGATCTTTTCTACAGCCCTAATTCACCCCAGATACACTTATTTTTTATTTTTTTGGGGAAATTCCAACTTCTTTCCTGGAAGTCCTTGCAGTGTTCATGTTTTATACCTCTCCCACCTCCCCCCAAGCACTCCCCCTCCGAAATTTCTCCCGATGTCCCTGCTCTCAAATGTTGTGTTTGTGTCCTTCCCCCTTCTATCCCCATCTTGTCTACCACTCCCCTTATTTTTTGTGTTTTATGTGTCGGTTTGACTTTTTGTGTGATTAATGTTCGCTCTTTCACGAGCCTCGATCTTCTATACAAAAAAAAAAAAAAAAAAAAATACGAGTTATTCCAAAAAGAGGTGGATGAGTTGGTTAGGTGCCAAGAACATGCAGAATTCGATTTTGGTTTGAGTCCAGATCCAGATCCGGCCTATCAGTGGGATACAAAACGTAAACTGGTCAGCCTGGCAGAGGTAGCTCTCTACCGAGTGCCATTCAAGTTTGATATGTGACCCAGTCAAAAAATTCTTGGCTTCTAATCCAATGTTCATTACTTGGAATGTTTTACACACATCAAATACTACTTCTATGATTGCTACTACTACTCCACATACCCAGCGGAGGGGGCATAGTGACCCCTTGGGGGTTGACCCTTTTGTATTTTGCTCCATTGGGACAGAGGGAGGATCGAGGTTATGGCAGATATTTTGGGGAAAAAATTGTTCATGCCGCTAGCAATTGCTCGCCTACTCTTCGCGAAGGACCCCGTGGGATCTTTAATGTCTACCAACTAATGTTGGCAGAAGCCACATCTGCTGAACGTCCACCTGATGGACGGCACACACATTGAGGAATCACACTGCCTGTGAAACACCAGGATGACAATGTATACCTGCGACGGTACTCAAACTCAAGCCAAACAGCTTAGACGTGGGTGCGGACCTCTAGGCCATCCTGCCAGCCCACATCCAATAACAATCACAAAATAATAGTCACTTGCATTGTAGTAGGGCTGCTTTGAATGATTGGGCGAGCTGAACTTTGTTCTCCAATCTAAAGTACAAGTTACTTGCTTGCTTTTGATCGGAGGACACCACTCGATCCCTGATAGGTCACTTATACAAATGTGATTTGCACTTCCTTCCAGATGAGTAACAAGAGCATCCTTGCAGTGTCCATATGTTTTATACCTATCCCACCTCCCCCTGAGCCCTCTCCCTCCCACAGATCTCCCGATGTCCCTGCTCTCAAATGTTGTGTTTGTGTAATTCCCCTTCTCTCCCCATCTTGTCTACCGCTCCCCTTATTTTGTGTTTTATGTGTCGGTTTGACTTTTTGTGTGATTAATGTTAGCTCTTTCACGAGCCTCGATCTTGTATACAAAAAAAAGAAAAGAAAAAAAGAAAAAAAAAGTGGATAATATAACCGATATTTTTGGGAACCGGCATGAATATTCGGTAAAAAGGTTCATACTTGGATGTTGGTTCATGATGCTGGCTGGCTTTACGTATACAGCACAAAAACAGATTGGTTGTGGCCTGTTCCACGTTGTGCGCGAATACATAATACTAACCAAACAAAACAGAGCAAATTGCCACTCTGACGCTTGAGAACATCAGTGTCGGGACAGGAATACTGTGCATCACGTGGAAGGTGAGCTTATTTTGAGACAAATCAATAAAGCCCGACACCCCCATCATGCAGAATGCCAGTTTGTGGCATGAAGGCCCTCTGTAGAGTTCAAGCGATGAAGTAAATTGCTTTATGGCCATCTGCCTGCACAGCATTCGCCTTAAAAGCTCGTGAATTCTATTTCCCTGCTGGGCCACGCTGCTCTGTGCCTCACTGGTTTGCTCTGCTCAATAACTTGTTGGCTAAATTTTGCCGTTTCATGTTAATCTCCACTGTAATATACCTTTGCAGTTTGCACTATAACTTGCTCCACCAGTCTATGCTGTACCATACTCATTGGGCCTGTGCTTTACCATAATCTGACATTCACTTTGATGCTGATTTGCAGGAACTACAAGCTGCCGTCTCATTTCAAGACTGGTTCCCTAGATCTACGGCCACCAATATTAGCTTGGCCTGAGAATTCTTCCAAAGAAACCTACACTCTCTCTCTCTCTTTTGCACAGATCCATCCCATATCATCTTCAGTTATCACACCCTTCTTCCTGTTCACGGTACAATGAATCCTGTGGTGAGGCAGTTGCCCTGAAACAACTTGCATTCTCTTCTTGGAAGGAAAATCTGATTGGAGTCGACCTTCGTTGAAGTCAAGCATTCCACAAAGCCTGCAGCAAGTGTGCGTCCACTCTCAGGAGAGCCAGAAAACAACATCTGCCCAACCTCAAGATTGAACTTTCAAACTTGTCTCCCTCCTCTAGAACCTGATGGTGCCTTGTTAAGTCTGTCTCTGGTGTATTCTCCCCTTCCATTCCACCCGTCTCTTCAAATGGCACCACAACTGACTCTGCTCATGAGAAGGCCAAATGCCTCAATTCCGTGTTTGCTTCCAAACCTTGCATCCCCAACTCCTCGCTCCCTGTGCCAACTCGTCCCAGTCACAACTAATGACTCCTGGACTCAGTGTTGATTCTATAACTGGCCTGGCAACCTCAAATCACAACCTCAGTTCAGCATCAGAAAACGTGTCCTGAAATCGAGTTATGCTGCTTTTTGACTTCCTCTCGCTGTTATTTTTACCACATAATTTGCCTTGGGTCATTTACCATACTAGAAACGGTACCCACCCTACGGGTGGGGCTTCAATTGGGAGGCCCAAATGAAAAGGCAAAATATCAGAAATTGAAGGCTTCTTTTTATTTTAAACGATTCATATAAACATCCGTTAAATCATATCACACGCAAATCATCAAAATCTAAACAGTATTTGTAGAATTTCAACAAAAGCCACATCACTGTTCATATCGGTAAATATTATTCCATCGTGTTTGGAAAAACTAGAAAATTGGAAAAATTGGAAAATTGGGAAAAATTTTGAAAAACGATATCGCCTATTTTACTCCATGTGGTCCCATGATTACCCACCCAAAATTTCGTTGCGATCGGTTCAGCCGTTTTTGCGGTACCTGGGAACGGACAGACGGACAGACATTTGGTCAATTATAGTAAGTGTAGAATTTCAATAAAAGCCAGATCACTGTTCATATCAGTAAATATTATTCCATTATGTTTGGAAAAACTGGAAAATTGGAAAAATTGGAAATTGGAAAAAATTGGAAAAACAAGATACTGTGGCGGACACAAAAGCCCACTGGCGTGGTGACATCATTCCGCGCACCAAGTGGGCGGTGGCCACGCACCAGGGGTAGGCGTGGCCTCATGATATACACCGGGCGCCCAGCCCGGGACAGTACAGTGTTACAGTGTAGTCTTACAATAAAGACGTTTATATGTTACCGCTTGTCCGCTTCCTCCTTGCTCACAAGCAGCGCGCGTAACGCCGCGCTTTACTGGTGACCCTCGACGTTGGATCTGCTGGAGCGATCCTTCCACACGCGACGCCATCGCGGTGGCCGACTTCGTCAAACTTCCGGAATTTTGGGAGGCTCAGGCCGAAGTCTGGTTCGTCCAGGCCGAAGCCCAATTTCAGCTTCGGCGCCTCACCGGCGATGACACGCGCTATTGCCACGTCGTCGCCTCCCTCGGGCCCGGCACGGCCGCTCGAGTTGTGTCCGTCCTTCGCCACCCACCGAACGGCCACAAGTACGAGGCACTCAAGCGGCTACTCCTAGCCACGTTCGGCCTTACGGACGACGCACGGGCCGACCGCCTCCTGGATCTCCCCGAGCTCGGTGAGACGCGCCCGTCGGTCCGAATGGACCATATGCTGTCACTGTTGGGCGACGAAGCCCCCGGTTCGCTATTCCGGGCGCTTTTCCGGCGCCAACTTCCAGCGCAGGTCCGCCTCGCGTTGGCCGGGACCGAGCTAACGGAACCCCGAGCATTGGCGGCCGAGGCGGACAGGTACTTCGCCGCTTCGGACATGCGGGCGAGCGTCGGCGTGGCCGTCACGGCCCTCGACGCTGATGTTCAGCAGCATGTTCCACAGCATCAGCTTCTACAGCACGCTGATGTTCAGCAGCATGCTGATACGCACCTCGTGAACGCCGCCACGCCCCGCCCACCGCCGCGGCGAAAACCGCCACCGCGGGGAAACCCGCCAACTCCACCGGCCTGGCGGAGCCAGCCGCGCTCCTCCAGCTCCACCACCTGGTGCTGGTTCCATGCCAAGTTCGGCCACGAAGCTCGGCGGTGTCATCCGCCGTGCTCCTTCAACGGGTCGGGAAACGCCCGGGCCGGCGCTCAATAGTGGCGATGAGCGCCGGCCATTCGAACAGCCTGCTGTTCATAACGGACACCTTCTCCAGGCGCCGTTACCTGTGCGACACGGGAGCGCAGGTGAGTGTCATTCCCGCCGGCACGTCAGACAAGCACGCCGCGGGTGGGGGCCCCGCGCTGCTTGCCGCGAACGGGACGCCCATCCGTACGTACGGAGAACGCTGCCTCTCTCTGCGGTTTGGAGGGCAGGTTTTCCGATGGACGTTCGTCACCGCCGACGTGCCCATGGCACTGCTTGGCGCGGACTTCCTGTGCGCTAATGGGCTCCTGGTCGACGTCAAGCGCAGACGGCTTGTCCAGGCCGAGACGTTCAGCTCGCTCGCTTGTGCGTTGCCCAGCTCAACGAGCGGCTTGCCAAGCGGCTTGCCGAACGATTCGGTTCCGGCCACGTTGGTCTGTACGCTTCCGGCAGCGGACGCATTCACCCGCCTCCTCGCCGGCTTCCCGGCCCTCACGCGGCCCACCTTCTCGGCGGGGGCCGTCAAGCACGGGGTGGCCCATCACATCCCCACCGTCGGGCCACCGGTCTACGCCCGGGCACGCCGCCTCGAGCCGACGAAGCTGGCGGTGGCAAAAGCGGAGTTCGCTACCCTGGAGCGACTCGGCATCGTTCGGCGCTCAGAGAGCGCTTGGGCGTCGCCGCTGCACATCGTGCCGAAGCCCGGCGGGGGATGGCGACCGTGCGGGGACTATCGCCGTCTCAATGACGCCACGACTCCCGACCGCTACCCCGTCCCCCACATTCAGGACTTTTCCGCCCGTTTGGCGGGCAGGTCCTTCTTCTCGAAGGTGGACCTCATACGCGGCTACCATCAGGTCCCCGTCAGGCCGGAAGACGTCCCGAAGACGGCGGTCATCACGCCATTCGGACTCTTCGAGTTCTTGCGCATGCCCTTCGGTCTGAAGAATGCGGCTCAGGCGTTCCAGCGACTGATGGACAGCGTCCTGCGCGACTTGGATTTTGTCTACGTTTACCTGGACGATATCCTCGTCGCCAGCGCGTCCCGCGAAGAGCACCTACGCCACCTCCGCACGCTCTTCGAACGCCTGGGCCAGCATGGCCTGATTGTGAACCCCGCAAAGTGCCGGTTCGGCGCCGCCACAATCGATTTTCTGGGGCACCGTGTCACCAGGCACGGAGCCGTCCCCCTACCGGCCAAGGTGGAGGCGGTGAAGGGGTTTCCGCGCCCCCGCACGATCAGAGGGCTGCAGGAGTTCCTGGGCATGGTGAACTTTTACCATCGGTTCCTGCCCCGTATCGCCCAGCTCCTGCGCCCCCTGCACGAAGCTCTCCGAGGTAAGCCGGGCAAAGGCGACGTTACCTGGACCGAGCAGATGGACACGGCGTTCACGGGCGCGAAGCTCGCCTTGGCTAACGCCACCATGCTCGCGCACCCGGCGCCCGATGCACCGATCGCCCTCACCACCGATGCCTCGGACTACGCGGTGGGCGCAGTGCATGAGCAATGGGTGCGTGGAGCTTGGCAACCGCTGGCGTTCTTTAGCCGGCAGCTTCGCCCGCCCGAACGCCGTTACAGTACCTTCGACCGCGAGTTGCTCGGACTTCACTTGGCGGTCAGGCACTTCCGCCATCTGCTCGAGGGCCGGGCGTTCACTGCCTTCGTCGACCACAAGCCGCTGATCTTTGCGATGGGCAAAGTCACCGAGCCGTGGTCGGCCCGGCAGCAGCGTCACCTCTCGGCCGTGTCCGAGTACACGACGGACATCCAGCACGTCGCGGGGAAGGACAACCCGGTGGCGGATTGCCTTTCCCGGGCCGTCGCCCACGCAGTCCACCTCGGCATCGACTATGCCCGGATGGCAGCGGACCAGGCCGCTGACCCCGACGTCCAGGCCTTGCGGACCGCCGTCACGGGCCTCCGCGTCACCGAGGTGCCGTTTGACGGCGCGGGCGCAGCCCTCTTGTGCGACGTCTCCCT
The DNA here is from genome assembly GCF_964187855.1 of Myxine glutinosa. Taxonomy (NCBI): domain Eukaryota; kingdom Metazoa; phylum Chordata; class Myxini; order Myxiniformes; family Myxinidae; genus Myxine; species Myxine glutinosa. The sequence goes on along the minus strand of NC_136274.1, from coordinate 56,890,881 downwards.
CGGGCGTCCTCGCCCCATCGTGCCCGCGGGCTGGCAGCGCCAGGTGTTTGACGCCATCCACGGCCTGTACCACCCGGGCGCGAGGGCCTCCCAAAGGCTGATCGCCGACAAGTTCGTCTGGCATGGCCTCCGGAAGGCCGTCCGCGGCTGGGCCAGGACGTGCCTCGCGTGCCAGCGCGCCAAGGTGCACCGGCACACCCAGGCCCCGTTGGCCCCGTTCACGGTGCCGGAACGCCGGTTTGACCACGTCCACGTGGACCTGGTGGGACCTCTGCCCCCCTCGCGGGGTTTCACCTACGTCCTCACCATGGTGGACCGCACCACCCGGTGGCCGGAGGCCGTGCCCTTGGCGTCGACAACGGCGGCCGATGTCGCGCAGGCTTTCATCGCCACCTGGGTCGCCCGGTTCGGCGCCCCCTCAGACATCTCATCCGACCGCGGCCCCCAGTTCACCTCGGAGCTCTGGGGGGCGGTTGCGCAGGGGCTCGGGGTCCGGCTGCACCGAACCACGGCCTACCATCCCCAGGCTAACGGCCTGTGTGAGCGATTTCACCGCTCATTGAAGGCCGCGCTCCGGGCCACCCTCCGCGACGGCGGCTGGGTCGACAGGCTCCCCTGGGTCCTGCTGGGCCTCCGGACGGCGCCCAAGGAGGACCTGCGCGCATCCGCGGCGGAATTGGTCTTCGGGCAACCGCTGCGGGTGCCGGGCGAGTTCCTCCCCGACTCCACGGCACCATGGTCCGCGGCACAGCAGCGCTCCGCTCTACAAGAGACCGCCCAGAGGTTCGCCCCGGTGCCAGCGGCATGCCACGGGCACCCACCGACGCACGTCGCCCCGGAGCTTCGCACGGCGGAGTACGTCTTCGTCCGCCACGATGCCCATCGGACACCACTGCGGCCCCCGTACGACGGGCCTTTCCGCGTGCTGGAGACCGGGGCGAAGCACTTCACCCTGGACATCGGCGGTACTCCTGACCGCGTTTCGGTAGACCGCCTCAAGCCGGCCCACCTCGATGTGGACCATCCACCGCCAGTGGCCCGACCCCCACGTCGGGGCCGCCCTCCTGCGGGCGGACCCCCGGCACCGCCCAGCCCCGCCGCCACGCCGCCCCCCGGTCCTGCACCCATCCCAGGGGCAGCCAGGGGCATCCCACCTGGCATCCCTGCACCCCGGACGCCGCCGATCGCCAGGGGGCGCTTCGGCCGGGTCATTCGTCTGCCCCGCAAACTGGCCCTCCAGGTGCGCGGGAATTCTGGGGGGGCGCGTGTGGCGGACACAAAAGCCCACTGGCGTGGTGACATCATTCCGCGCACCAAGTGGGCGGTGGCCACGCACCAGGGGTAGGCGTGGCCTCATGATATACACCGGGCGCCCAGCCCGGGACAGTACAGTGTTACAGTGTAGTCTTACAATAAAGACGTTTATATGTTACCGCTTGTCCGCTTCCTCCTTGCTCACAAGCAGCGCGCGTAACGCCGTGCTTTAATACCCTATTTTACTCCAGGTGGTCCCAGGATTACCCACCCAAAATTTCGTTGTGATCGGTTCAGCCGTTTTTGCGGTACCTGGGAACGGTCAGACGGACAGACATTTGGTCAATTATAGTAAGTGTAGAATTTCAATAAAAGCCAGATCACTGTTCATATCAGTAAATATTATTCCATTATGTTTGGAAAAACTGGAAAATTGGAAAAATTGGAAATTGGAAAAATTGGAAAAACAAGATAGCCTATTTTACTCCAGGGAGTCCCAGGATTACCCACCCAAAATATCCTTGCGATCGGTTCAGCCGTTTTTGCGGTACCTGACAACAGACAGACGGACATTTGGTGAATTATAGTAAGATGTTTGGAATGGCTTACTGACTTCATATACTCTTGCAGCCAATGTGTGGCTCTCATCAGAATCCTCTCATCTCTACCAGTCAAGGATTGAGTTCCCCAAAGCAGCTGTTATGGGCCCAGCCGTATTTCTAATCTTCATCAACGGTCTTTCTGACATCCTGGGAAATCCTCTTTATCTCCTGGCAGATTACTCCAATCTCTCTTACATTTCTGCAGGCCTTGATGAAATCATGATCTGATCCAATTCTTGGAATATGTCTATAAATCCTGACAAATCACACACTCTGACTATGTCTCTGTCTCTCCCAAAAGGCCACCTGGTAAACCCTCCCATCTACTTCCTTAACCATCCTCTTGAATAAGTTGTCAGTCACTCCAACGTTTGGTTCCTCACTACCAGGCATGATATTTCTTGGGCAAGCCATATAACTCAGGTTGGCCTCCAAAGCCAGTTGCTGACGGGGCATCCTCCGTTATGCAAAGTCCTTCCTTGACACACCTGAGCTCTCATCCACCCCTTAAATCTTATCCACTCACTTAAAAGTGAGTGCATTTACCCCTCATTAACTCCTCCTCCAAATACCTTAATCCACAGCTTGAAGGTGTCTGCTCTCCCCTCTGGGCTACTGCCCGTGTTTCAATCCTTGCTGAGCTTGACACCATGAAAACCAAGACCTCAGAAATCAGGTCAATCTCCTGTGATGAAGTTTCTCGGACTCTCACTTTCGTATCGCAGACAGATCATTGGTCTCTCTGTCTTCTCACACCTCCTTTCTGGTCTTGTACCCTCTCCATTTTCTGTGCTCTGTCCCTGATCCCCCTGCCCCCATCCAGGTTTCTGCAGGGCGCACACAGTCTGCCAGTAACCGCTTTCTGATGAAACTCCTAAAATGCACTCACTGCTTTCCTCATCTCATTCATACCTCTTTTTCCCACTTGTGGAACCAACTTCTTCAGTTTCTTCAATCTCATTCTTCCCTCCAGAGCTTCAAAATAGCACCATTCACCACAATCTCAAGTCACCCCCAACCAACATCCCCTATTCACAACCATGATCTCTTTTACCCCCCCCCCCCCCCCATTAACTCCTCCCCCAAATTTCAACTCTTTATGGGTTTCCAGTTTTTCCGACCACTTTTGTGATGGAGAGTTTGCGGCTGTATCCATATTGTTCACCCCCACCCCTCCCAACCCCGTTATTCCTCCCCCCCTTGCTCTCATTCTTCCACACTTCCGTTATTCCTGCAAGTCTCCTTCTATTTTGTCCCTCAACCCTGCTATTGGTGCCCCTCCTCCCCACTCTGTTTCTGTTGTTATTTTTCCTTCTGTTACATCCTGGTCCATTTTGTGTTCTAGCTCCTCCATGAGCCAAGACAATCTGTATAAAAAAATCTGGACTAAATAATGAAATATATTAAAAACGGCTTTGCTCACTCCTTTGGCCTGTACTTTCCCTTACTCCGTTAGCCTGTGTTGTACCTTACCTCCTTTGGCCTGTGCTGTACCTTACCTCCTTTGACCGGTGTTGTATCTTACTGCTTCAGCTTGTGCTGTGTATTGCATCACTCAAAATCATAGTATATAATGTATTTTTACCCACACTCCAAAGCGAATAAAGCTCAGTTGGATTGCAAACGAAGACTATCGAGTTAAGGATCCTGTCTGTACATTTGACCGCCTCCATGTGATACATGAGCAAGGTGGCAGTTGTCAGTATAAATAAATTGCACCTTGTTGGGAAATGAAGAGCTGAACAGACCTAACAATTTTAAACAGATAAGCTCTTTGCTGAAACATCATGTAATTGCAGCTTTTTTGTTCAACTCCCAGGCTCCCCTCTTGCTCAGGCACATTTATTCTCATTTGGAAAAGGCGACACAGAGTAAACTTGGATTAAGAAAAAATAACGACTTTCAATTCAAGCCTGAGCAAGGGTGAATACAAAAGATCAATTTACCATGCAAGCTCCAGAAGATGTAATCATGGCCTTGCTAATGGTAATCCAGCCATTTTGCAGCAAGCCCAAGTCTTTCAAGGAGTGTTTCGGAAAGGATTGCCATGACCTTTTTCTGTGCAACAAAAGCTCATTTATTTCGTAGGTTAAATAAAATCGCTACGGATGGCAGGAAAGATACTTTCAGCAGTTCTATTGGTGAGATGTAGTTGGGATTTTCACTTGGGACTCCCCTGCCTCACCCCTCCTCCCCCATCTCTAACATCTCAAATGCCTTTTCCCATGGCGTTTCAGCCCTCAGACAGTTCCGGCATCAGCCAAACGAGGTAAACAGTCTGATGAATGGGACACGTTCTTATTCCATCATCAATCCACTGAAGAATACTCAGAATAGTCCACAGGCATGTGTTTTCTTCTCGTTACGACTCTCACTGGGCAAATACGGTGGCCATGTTGGAATTGCAGTGCAACTCTGCTTGACCTCAAACAAGTTGGGTCACCCAAACAAGACCGGGATATTTAGGCTTCAGCAAAATTTCAAAAAGATTGATGTTTAGATCTGGAGCAAAAATTAACCCGGGAGTGCAACACGGCAATGATGGGCCAAATGATCTCATTTCCTTTTTTGATATCATTTAGGATCGTGTGATGACTACGTACACTCAGTGTGGTCCTGTGGAGACTGTGGAGCCTTTGTATATCAATTACCATTCACATACGGAATATATATACTGTATATATATATATATATATATACGTATATGTGTGTGTGTGTGTGTGTGTGTGTGTGTGTGTGTGTGTGTGTGTGTGTGTGTGTGTGTGTGTGTGTGTGTGTGTGTGTGTGTATATATATGTGTATATATACAGACTTGGCATTTAATTTGGAATTTTATTTTTGTATGGAATTTTGCACATTAGCCAAATGTTTTTTCAACAAAAACAAAAGTTAAATTACGACTGGCATTACGGACAGTAAAATTACAGTTCAGTACTTCGTGTAACCCCCACGAGCATTCAGGAGAGCATGTACACGTCGAGGCATGCTGTTCACGAGATTTGCCAAGATTTGGACAGGAATCGCTTGCCATGCAGTGACAATAGCCTGCTGCAATTCACGCACAGAGGTAGGCTGCTGGTCCAAGTTGTCGATTTGACGCGTTAATTCCACCCCACAAGTTCTCTATCGGATTCATATCCGGGTACATGGCAGGCCACTCCATATGCTCTACACTACGGTCAGCAAGAAAGTGTTGGATCATGCGAGCACGATGAGGCCGTGCATTGTCACCGTGGAAGACAAAGTTTCCTCGAAAGGCTGCACAAGCAAATGGAAGCAATGTTTCTTCCAGAATGACCCTGTACTTGAACTGGTTCAGGTTTGCATTCAAAACAACCAGGTCAGTTTTGCCCCCTGCATGAAAAGCAGCCCAAACGGTCACCCCACCACCTCCAGCTTGGACTCTTGGCACTATACAACCTTCGTTGTGGGCTTCATGCACTTGTCTGTGCACTCGGACGCGGCCATCTTGACGATAGACCAGAAATCTAGACTCATCACTGAAGGTCACGTGATTCCAGTGTCTTGGCTGCCATTGATGGTGCTCTCTGGCCCACTGCAATCGGCGCTGGCTGTGTTGTCTGGTCAGGCGTGGCTTTCTCAGGGGACGCCTGCCACGATAGCATGCTTGAACCAGTCATTGGTTGACTAGCCTTCTGGATACAGGCACATTTGTCAGTTGCTGCCACTCAGCCCTAAGCCGATTAGCTGACTCGGTACGGCCATTCCAGACTAACCGGTACAGCTGGCGATCATCTCTCCTTGTGGTTCTGCGTGGACGTCCTGGCCTCGGTATTGGAGTAGGGACACCCCTCTGAGCATTTCGTTTCAGGATCTTTGACACCTGAACTTGAGTGATGCCATACTGCCGAGCAATTGCACGCTGTTTCATGCCAGAATTTCGTAAAGCCACCACTCCATGACAAACAGCATTGTCAAGTTGACGGACCATCTCCAGAGGAAGCGGCAATAACCTTTGGAGACGTGCAGCAGTTGTTTTCCACTAATACAGAACGCAACAACCCTTATATACCCGATTGTGAAGCCAATCGTCAAATGTACCTGTCCTTACATTTTGTCACGCCACCTGTGATATAATCCTGTTCTTGACTTCTTGCTGTGAAAGACAATCAGTGACATGGTTCTTTCAACAAAGACATCACCGAAGGGTAAAAGAAACTCACCAGATTGATATACTGAGTTCAGAAAGTAAACCCAAGTCAAGAAAAAAAAATATTCCATATTAAATGCCACGTCTGTATATATATATATATATATATATATATATATATATATATATATATATATACAGACTTGGCATTTAATATGGAATATTTTTTTGTGGGGGTGAACTTACTTTTCAAGACGACGTAGAACCAAAAGTTCATTGGAATTATGTTGAAATTATTCTAGATTTTGTTAATGTGACCTTTAAAAGAAACAAAAACCACATTTGACATTTAGAAGCAAATAAATTGATCCTTGAAAGTGATGTAAACTGATATCGAACTCAATTCACGGACAGTACTGTGTTAAACTTCTGTACGTTTTCCAGAAGTATCTCTTCATTTTGCACATTAGCCAAAAAAAATTTCAACAAAAACAAAAGTTAAATTACGACTGGGATTACGGACAGTAAAATTACAGTTCAGTACTTCGTGTAACCCCCACGAGCATTCAGGAGAGCACGTACACGTCGAGGCATGCTGTTCACGAGATTTGCCAAGGTTTGGACAGGAATCGCTTGCCATGCAGTGACAATAGCCTGCTGCAATTCACGCACAGAGGTCGGCTGCTGGTCCAAGTGGTCGATTTGATGCGTTAATTCTGCCCACAAGTTCTCTATCGGATTCATATCCGGGGACATGGCAGGCCACTCCATATGCTCGACACAACGGTCAGCAAGAAAGTGTAGGATCATGCAAGCACGATGAGGCCGTGCATTGTCATCTTGGAAGACAAAGTTTCCTCGAAAGGCTGCACGAGCAAATGGAAGCAATGTTTCTTCCAGAATGGCCTTGTACTTGAACTGGTTCAGGTTTCCATTCAGAACAACCAGGTCAGTTTTGCCCCCTGCATGAAAAGCAGCCCAAACGGTCACCCCACCACCTCCAGCTTGGACTCTTGGCACAATACAATCTTCGTTGTAGGCTTCATGCACTGGTCTGTGCACTCGGTTGCGACCATCTTGACGATAGACCAGAAATGCAGACTCGTCTGTGAAGGTCACGCGATTACAGTATCCTGGCTGCCATTGACGGTGCTCTCTGGCCCACTGCAATCAGCGCTGGCTGTGTTGTCTGGTCAGGCGTGGCTTTCTCAGGGGACGCCTGGCACGATAGCCTGCTTGAACCAGTCGTTGGTTGACTAGCCTTCTGGATACAGGCACATTTGTCAGTTGCTGCCACTCAGCCCTAAGCCGATTAGCTGACTTGGTACAGCCATTGCGGACTAACCGGTGCAGCTGGCGATCATCCCTCCTTGTGGTTCTGCGGGGACGTCCTGGCCTCGGTATTGGAGTAGGGACACCCCTCTGAGCATTTCGTTTCAGGATCTTTGACACCTGACCTTGAGTGATGCCATACTGCCGAGCAATAGCACGCTGTTTCATGCCGGAATTTCGTAAAGCCACCGCTCCATGACAAACAGCATTGTCAAGTTGACGGACCATCTCCAGAGGAAGCGGCAATAACTTTTGTAGACGTGCAGCAGTTGTTTTCCACTAATACAGAACGCAACAACCCTTATATGCCCGATTGTGAAGCCAATCGTCAAATGTACCTGTCCTTACATTTTGTCACGCCACCTGTGATATTATCGTTTTATTGACTTATTGATGCGAAAGACAATTAGTGACATGGTTCTTTTAACAATGAAATCACCGAAGCGTAAAAGAAACTCACCAGATTGATATACTGAGTTCAGAAAGTAAACCCAAGTCAAGAAAAAATATATATTCCATATTAAATGCCAAGTCTGTATATACATATATATATATATATATATATATATATATATGTATATACAGACTATATATATGTATATATATATGTATATATATACTGCTTGGCTCGGCTCGCTGCGCTCGCCTCACCACGTGTCGTTACTGAGGAACGCGCTTGTTGTAGCTGAGGATAATGACTGTACGTCAGTTGCTGTGTTGTCGTGATTTACACCAATCATAATACAAACAATGATTTTGCACAAATGTATTTGTAGTGTTCGTGATATTACATTTTTATAAGCAATTTAGGTTGAAGATTTAGGTTGAAAAAAAAATGAAAAAAAGAACCCGTCAGCACATACATACAGGAGAGGTAGGTGCAGTCTGGAAGTTTGGTACA